>NC_091457.1:109353132-109648132 GCF_027789765.1 Dendropsophus ebraccatus | reverse complement strand
AAACAGGCGAGCAGGCTATGGGTATATGTCATGAGTTTATATTTGCAGTTAATGGTTTTATTTTAGGGTTAAATGCTCCATATGGATTTTTTTTTACTAGAACTTCCTTTTAAATCATGGCGTCCTTTTTAGAAATGCCAAACTTTCTAGTATATGATTAATTCTTTTGAAGTCACCGCAAGCTGATAATCTTCCATTTCCTCACTTATCTGATGTCTCACAGCCTGCTCAGCTCCCATAGACGCCTCTCTCCGCCTGACCTGTTAAATCCGGAAATTGGAAGAAGGGGAGCAGGCAACCTGCAGGTTTTTTTTTTCATTATGAAGATTATATATATATATATATATATATATATATATATATATATATATATATATATATAGTGGTGCCTTGGTTTACGAGCATAATTAGTTCTGGGACGGCGCTTGTAATCCAAATCCACTCTTAAACCAAAACAAATTTTTGCATAAGAAATCATAGAAATGCAGACAATTGGTTCCACACCCCAAAAATAATTATTTATAATTCTGAATAACATGTAAAACAAATGAAACAAACATTCAGAGACAGCAGAATATGTCATATAATAAGTTACTGTACAGTAATGGAGAGGAAGGGAAACACAAGGGCGGACAGAGACTGCAGGGAGCATGAAGGAATGAGCAGGACAGATGTGGGCACATACATGCAGCACTCTGTGCCCGGGGAGAGAGGGGTTACAGCTATGAAGAGATTACCTCCACAGTCCTGTCCCCTGATGCAATCCCAAGCCTGAGGTGGATCTGCCATGATTTGGGAGGTGAGGGAGACTTCCTGGGTCATAGTACAGTGCTGTAGACCCCGCTATGCAGACCATGCCCCTCCCCCACTCGCGCTCACATCCAGCATCGGGAGCTCTTAAACCAAAGCAATGCTCTTAAACCAAGTCACAATTTTAAAAAACTGTGAGCTCTTAAACCAAAAAGCTCTTAAACCAAGTTACTCCTAAACCAAGGTACCACTGTATATATATATATATATATATAACATTACTGCAACAGGGAGATTGTATAAGGATAATCCAAGCTTAAACTGTCTGGCCAAAAAAAGACAACAACCTTTCCTACACTCCTGACACCTTACATCCTCTTCTTCTTGCAAGCTCTCTTCCGCTATGTTTCTGGGACAGGAAGTTATGGACTGACTGCAACCCTTGTTAGCCATATTTGCTCTCAGGAGACGTCACCTTATATCACTTGGTCACTAAAAATCATCTCCCCTTCCTTGTCTTGGCAGTGACAATTCAGGTAAATGCTAGATGGACCAGTGTCTGCAATGGGCCACAGACGTCTACCTATCCATGCTGCACCGTCAGCAAAAGGGGCAAGGGTCAGGGCCGTATTACCAGCTGCTGCTGCCCTAGGCACTACACCTGAAGACGCTGCATCCTCACTCACCAATTAGCATCATGATTTTCCTGTAGCTAAACATCATATTGATATCTGATTAGTCTTAGGCCACGTTCCTACATTTACTGTACGTCACCACATGCAGCCAAAACCAGGCCCTCACGTGGTAACCAATAGGCGTATGGCCACTAATCCTGGTGTCACATATAACACTGCCACACCAGACCTGACCAATACCGCCATACTGAGACTGGATAACACCGCCATACCAGACCTGACTAATAACGCCATACTGTGACTGGATAACAATGCCATACCAGACCTTACTAATACCGCCATACTGTGACTGGTTAACAACACCAGACCTGACCAATAGCGCCATACTGAGACTGGATAACACTGCCATACCAGACCAGACTAATACCGCCATACTGTGACTGGGTAACACTGCCACACCAGACCTGACTAATACCGCCATACTGTGACTGGATAACACCGCCATACCAGACCTGACCAATACGTCACACTGTGACTGGATAACACTGCCTTACCAGACCTGACTAATACCGCCATACTGAGACTGGATAACACTGCCATACCAGACCTGACTAATACCGCCATACTGTGACTGTGTAACACTGCCACACCAGACCTGACTAATACCGCCAAACTGTGACTGGTTAACAACGCCACACCAGACCTGACCAATACCGCCATACTGTGACTGGATAACACTGCCTTACCAGACCTGACCATTACCACCTTTAGGAGAAATTATTTTTTTTTGTTTGTTTTGCAATTTTCTGAGCCTGGTTGAAAGTTTTTTTTGATCGTGTGCATAAAATAGTTTATATAACGTTTATGAAGATCAGCAAGGACTATGTAATGGAGCAATTCACAGCCGGTCATCTTTAGGGAATTCTGGGCCGCTTTTTTCTGAGGATACCTGGTAGAGCACAGAGGTTTTCTTTTATGATTTACCACCAAAAACGGATTGTTGAGGTATACTGTGGTGTACAGCAGCGTGCCCCATTTATTTTGGTGGGTTCCTGTTACTATAAATTAATCTAACAGGGCCACACTATTAGTGTATTAAATGGAGCAAAATGAGCCACTAGACTCTATTTAGACCATTAAACTGAATAGCACCTGCTGCTTTATGTCACGGTGTACCTGAGTTATCGCTGGGATGCCAATCTCTGATGGACAGCTTAAATGTAATGTGAATCTAGTCTTATATGTAATGACTGATGAAGCTGGGTGCTCTTTCCTATACCTGTTGCTGAATGTTTGTATGTTATCATAGGTGGAGACTGTGACTATTAATAGTTTGCAATAACTAATAGGTCAGAGGGGTACTACAAATCCTATTATAACCAAGTAATACAGTGCAGAACAGCAGGATTTGCCTATTCTGAGGCTTTCACAGGTGAAATCTCTACAGGAAGTGGTGGGAATAAATTACAGGCTGCTGGATATAAATGGCATCTTTTCTCTCTGCAGGTATAGTACCCTTGCCAGGGCCGTATTTACCACTAGGCACCCTGGCTAAAACATCCCAAACAATATCTTTTCTATCTAAAATTTTATATTCTATTTATACCTCATGGTCCATAGCGCGAAAATAAATAAAAAATAGAGTAACAGAACTGCAGATGTTCTATTTCCTAAAAAATAAAAACAAAAAAAAGAAATTAATAAAAGTTAATAAATGAGTTAAAAGTTCTTCAAAGTGCTGCCAATAAAAATAACATGCCCCACAAAAAATAAGCCCCATACACAGTAGCTTTGCTAATAGAAAAATTAAAAAGTTATGACTTTTGGAAAGAGTCAATGAAAAAATGAAATCTTTCAGTCCTGAAGGGAATGTGTCATTGGAAAATTCCCTTTACCTTAGCTTTTATGTTAAAGGAGAAGTCCGGGGAAAATTTTTATTGAAGAATTGTATTGCCCCCCAAAAGTTAACAAATCCCCAATATACACTTATTACGGGAAATGCTTATAAATTGCTTTTTCCCTGCACTTACTGCTGCATCAAGGCTTCACTTTCTGGATAAAATGGTGATGTCACGACCCGACTCCCAGAGCTGTGCGGGCTGTGGCTGCTGGAGAGGATGATGGCAGAGGGATGCTTAGTGTCCCTCCAGTGCCCTGTGGTCCTCGGTGTCCCCCTGCCATCATCCTCTCCAGCAGCCACAGCCCGCACAGCTCTGGGAGTCGGGTCATGACATCACCATTTTATCCAGGAAGTGAAGCCTTGATGCAGTAGTAAGTGCAGGAAAAAAACACTTTGGGGGAGATTTATCAAAGGGTGTAAAATTTAGACTGGTGCAAACTGCCCACAGCAACCAATCACAGCTCAGCTTTCCTTTCAGCACTGCCTAAAGCTAAGCTGTGATTGGTTGCTGTGGGTAGTTTGCACCAGTCTAAATTTAACACCCTTTGATAAATCTCCTCCTTTATGTGCATTTCTCATAATAAGTGTATATTGGTGATTTGTATAACTTTTGGGGGGCAATACAATACTTTAATGAAAAAAATGCACTGGACTTCTCCTTTAATTTTATATTTAAGATTTTTACTATGATTTTTTTTTCAAATTTTTCCTTTTGCTATCTATATTTTAACCCCTAGACGACCTAGGACGTACCGGTACGTCCTGGAAGTCTGTGCCCAGACGACCCTGGACGTACCGGTATGTCCTGAGCTTTGAAGCGCGCTCCGGAGCGGAGCGCGCTTCATAGCAGGTGGGGGCCGGCTGCAATCACCAGCCGGCACCTCACCGCTAATGACACGCTGCAGCGATCGCGCTGCAGCATGACATTAACTCCTTAAACACCGCGATCGCGGCGCGGCCGTGGCTTTTAAGTGTAAGTGATAGGGGGGAGTCCCCTGTCACTTACTGATCGGGACCCCTGCAGTGTGACTGCGGGGGTCCCGATCATTAAAACGGACCGCCGGAGGTCTCTTACCTGCCTCCGCGCGGTCCGATCGGCGCTCTGGTCACTGAGCCTGCAGGCTCAATGAGGAGAGCGCCAATAACACTGATCATAGCAATGATCAGTGTATAAAATGAAAGTAATGAATGTACAAGTCCCCCAAAGGGACTTAAAATGTATTAAAAAAAAAAAAAGTTAAAATCACTAACACACTTCCCCAAAACTTCTCCCCCAATAAAAGTTTAAATCACCCCCCTTTCCCATTATATAAATAAAACATATAAAAATAAATAAGTAAATAAACATATAATATACCGTAGCTTGCGTAATTGTCCGATCTATTAAAATATAACAAGCGTCATTGCGAATGGTGAACGGCATAGACGAAAAGAGGGAAAAAATTGCGCGGATTACCGATTTTATGTTACATTATATATAAAAAAATTTATAAAAACGGATCAAAACTTCCAATCTTCACAAATATGGTATTATTAAAAACTAGAGATCATGGCGGAAAAAATGACACCCCATACAGCCCCGTAGGTGAAAATATAAAACTGTTATAAGCGTCACAATAGGCCCATTTTATTATAAAAAAAGGATTTCATTACAAATATATATAACATTAGAGAATCTGTGTAATCTGCATATGGTTGTGTTCGGACTGACCTATAGAATAATAGTATCATGTCGCTTTTACCATATAGTGCATTACGTAGACACAGGAACCCCCCAAACGTTACCATATTGCATTCTTTTTTACAATTTCACCTATTTATATCTTCATAAATAATATATTTGGGATTCCATCATACATGTTATGGTAAAATGAAAGACGCCATTACAAAGTACAACTATTCTTGTAACAAATACGCCATTACATGGCCTTGTAGATAGAAAACTGAAAGTGCTAGAGCTCTTAGAAGGGGAAGAGGGAAAACTGGGTCATTTCGGGCCTGGTCCTAAAAGGGTTAAAATAATCCTCAAATCTTGTAGGCCCAACGCTAAAGGCCCTATTACACAGCACGATTATCTGTCAAATCAGGCAGATATTGCTCCTGTAACTAGGTCAGCTATAAGCCATTGAACGAGCAAATGCACGCTTGTCAGCTGATCGGTCAATTCTAAAATGTAAAAAAATAATCTGCTGTTGGATGCACACACCTGTATAATAGGAAAGGGTTGCATGAACAAGCTAGGCTCTGTAATCGAGTGCTGCGGCTTGGGCCATCCAAAATGGCCCTAAAGAGGTTGTCTGGCTTAAACTGCAAAACTCTGCAGCTACTGGGGCTGTTCTAAATAGGCTGAGCGGACGTTTTCCGTCAGAACAACATGTCACTGAAAGTTGTTAGGAAGATGAAAGCGGGCGGCCCAGAAACCTGTAGATGTGGAGGATTAGGACAGGTAAGTATACCAGACTGTTGTGTCCCAGTAGCAGAGTTTTGTAGTTTAGGCCAGACATGCCCTTTAAGCTGAGACTTCCTGTTCTGCACAGATAATTTCCCAGCAGTGCCCTCCTTATCAATAAAGACAGAATTACCGTGACAGGTGACATCAGTATATAGATAAGAGGTATACAAATAATAGCTGTTGCTCACAACTCAGTGCTCCCTCCCTGTAGAATGAACTCTAAAAAGTTCATTGAGCATGTCCAAAAACCTTTCTCATTCCCCTGAATTGGACAGGTCTAATCTATTGTTGCTTATGGTCCCTGAAGCTAACTGTAAAACATAGCTCTAAATGCTGTTAAAAATATCTCCGGTAACATGGCTGCCTCCATAATGTTGTAAAAAAAAAAAAATACAATCAGAAAATGGAAATAGGTTAGAAAAAAGAATGTTTCCGTATCTGGCTCTCATCAGTAAAACAAAAAATCTAGGTAATACTTGATCCCTTTAAGGAGGTTAAAGTGACTGTACCACCAGGCCCAGGCTGAAGCACTGGAGGCGGGCCGATCCACCCTTAGTGGAAAGAAAGTCCAGCCCCTCCATGACGTGACTCCATTAGAATCAATGGAACCCTATCATAGAGGGGCTAGGGTTTCCTCCCACTAAGGGTGGGTTGACCAGCCTCCTGTGCTTCAGCCTGGGCCTGGTGGTACAGTCACTTTAAGTCTCCATTGACTACTATGTCATTCATCTCTTTGATGAAAGAGAGAAGAATATAATTACTATAATATTCATCTCTTTGGTGTCTTAAAGGGGTACTTTGACGAAAATCTTTTTCTTTCAAATCAACTGGTTTCAGAAAGTTATATAGATTTGTAATTTACTTCTATTTAAAAGTCACCAGTCTTCCAGTACTTCTCAGCTGCTGTATGTCCTGCAGGAAGTGGTGTATTCTCTCCAGTCTGACACAGTGCTCTCTGCTGCCACCTCTGTCTATGTCAGGAACTGTCCAGAGCAGGAGAAATTTCCTATGGGGATTGGCTGCTGCTGTGGACGGTTCCTGATATGGACAGAGGTGGCGGCAGAGAGCACTGTGTCAGACTGGAGAGAATATACCACTTCCTGCAGGACATACAGCAGCTGATAAGTACTGGAAGACTGGAGATATTTAAATAGAAGTAAATTACAAATCTCTGGCACTTTCTGAAACCAGTTGATTTGAAAGAAAAATATTTTCGCCGGAGTACCCCTTTAAGTTTTGCTATTTCTTTATTCTGTGCTTGACACATCCTTATCCTCCATTGGTTCAGATGAGCAGGATTTGTACACAGCTACAAAATATGGTGATGGTGGATCACTATCATCTAGACAGCAGAATACTTCCTCCAAAACATCCTTTGCTGATGGTAACAACATAGCAGAAGGAATGGCAGCAGCCGGCGGGGCATCTGTGGGGGCATATGACTCTATAAAGGGACCCTGGAGGATTGGGACACTTTAATTTCATCTCCTGATGTCAGAATTCATTATTTCAGGCAAAAGTCTCAAAACTGTGATATCAGCTTTACATTTCCTTTCCCTTGGGATTAAAAAGTTAAAGCTTAGCCCTGAGCGCTGTATACACAAGTGTTTATCTGGTGCAGTGAAATATGAATAATTTCAGCTGTGGGTTCGGGAAACGAAAGCTAAACATGTTAAAAATGAGTCATAATACTGTCACCACAAGAGAAGGCTGAATGTTCTATGGCCAGGATCGGTGGTAATCCTGATCACAGCCTTTGCAGCGGGATGTTGGCTATACATTACTATAGCTGGTTCTCACTGCTGATGGCTTGGGCACACCATCTGGGATCCACTGGAAATCACTTCCTGTAGTAAGAGCACTACCAGTAGGACTTAACGGTACATCCTTTTGCAGGAAGGGGTCACAGGTCTCAGGAACATTTAAAATCGAAAAATCGTTCGTATGTCGTTGATTTAGATCAGATCCTAAAATTATCGTTAATCATTCGCTGTAATTACACATTCGTTCCCTCAAGTTCCAGATTTGTTCACTAATCGTTCAGTGTAATTGCACATTGCCCATTGTTTTGCTGGGATCAGAAGGAATAAACGATCATAGTAACGATCGCAATAATGATCGTAGTAACGATTATCTTTCTGTGTAATATGGTGAACAATTTCAGGTTAGCTATAAACAATCTTGTTTGCGATTGTTTATCGTTAGTCGTCAATCGCTAAAAATCGCCCTGTGTAATAGGACCCTAAGAACAGCACTATTAATACAGGGTTTGTACTCTAGGCAATTGTGGTGTACCGGGGCATAACTATAAGAGTTGCAGTTGCATGTGGTCCTGGTACTGTAAAGGGCTTTCTGCCACAAGAGAAGGCACCAGTATCGTGTAAGGTGGGGTCTTATCACATTAGGACTCAGGACCTACAAGTAATACTTCTGGTGGCACATTATTGCTACCACTTTTTACCATGTGTCCCAGAACAGTGCCAGCCTACGAGGCCACAAACAGCAGCAATTCCAAAGTACAAAGCCATCTGATTACACAATGCCTTGGCCATACATTACATTTTTTTCTAAACACCAGTGCATAAACAATACCACAGCCAGCCACTTGTCTTTAATCCAAGATGACCCAGGAAGGATGTATTGAAAATACTGTATTGGTGGGGTAGTGTAGACACAGACCATTACCGTAGTGTAGTGTAGACCATTACCGTTGATACTCAAGCTGTAACTCATCCCTTGTATATGCCACAATGCCTTATAATAGTTAATCATAGTGTTCAGTGTTTCCATATGTGCTTGCAACAGTCAGCTATGATACTCCAAACCAGAGACAACCACAGAGCCCCCATAAGTGCCCACCAGTCATCCTCCTGTACTGATCCTAATGACCGTTCCAATCATCTGCATCAGACATCAGTTGTGAACAGGTATAGCTCATGGATTTCAGTATTCTTTCTGTTTCATCTGCATCATAATGAAATCAGTTTACAGGGAGCAGGCACATGATATATATTATAAACTCAGCAGTACACGGCAGCGGATTCACATCCTGCATGAACTACCTACTACATAAAAACTACATGATATAAAATAGGCATCATAGCGCCACCATGTGGTTTGCTGCAGCTCACCTCCACTTGGCAGCCTGAAATAAAATACTGAAAAATAATTGTACTGCGATCATGAGAGGAAGAAGTACTGAGAATGAATACAGAAAATGTCAGGTATTGTACCATGTATTCACACATAGCATTTCAAAGCATTTATAACACCAGATGAAATAGTAAAACCAGAGCACACATCATGGCTCCTCAGCGACCAATAAGCCTGATTTATCTACAGTCCTTGGAAAATGGTATACAAATAAATGGAAAATTATGACATTCAGAAAATAACGCAGACAATGGGAGCTGTTATTCTCTGGTGTGTAGCAGTAAGCCGCAGTATTTGATTTTGTCTGCTGTGCTGCTGTATCTAAGCCTATGTGATACTGTTTGTGGAGCCAGTGTATCTAAGCATTATCATGTTTGATATCTGCTGATCAAGTGTGTCTAAAATGGTATTCCCTTAGGGTCCATTTACACAGAAAGATTATCTAACAGTTTATCTGCTTAAGATTTGAAGCCAAAGCCAGAATGGATCTGAAAAGAGGAGAAATCTCAGGCTTTCCTTTATGACCTGTTCCCTGTTTATAGTCTGTTTCTGGCTTTGGCTACAAACCTTTGGCAGGTAATCTGTCAGATAATCTTTCTGTGTAAAAGGGCCCTTACCCTTTCCATTATGGAATCCTTATAACAGTTGGATCACTGCCGCAGCTGCAGTGCAACATTTGATCTTTGAACGTGCAATCCTTATCACTGCTAAAATGGCGATTTTTTTTAAATTTATTTATTTATTTAAATCGTGTTGCACATATTTAGTAAATATGTAGGAACAGCGAACCGGCAGGGAAAATGGACAACAACTTGTAAATTTTTCCAACGGAGACTCGTTAGTAAATCGGCACCAATGTGTACATACACCGAAAGATTTGAAAACGCTTAGCAAATGATTAGCAATGATTTTATTATGGTCAGCTCAAAAAATGCAAAACACAAACAAATTTTTGTAAGTCTTTTGATCATTGCCTGCATACACACAGAAAGAATTATGAATTTTCGCATGATGGTCTTTTTTTGTGTAGTAGGGCCTTTACTCAACCACTGAATAGTATCACACATAGAATCACACTCATAACAGTACACATTTAAAAATCAAGAGGGATATTTATTAAGATTGGCGTAAGAGTACATCTGTATTAAATTAGGCCCTGTCCCCATTTAGCCCGCAGGATTTACTAAGAGGCACGCGGCTCTTAAAGGACCCGTCCGGCACTTTTTTCACAAGTGCCGGCTGAGTAGACCCTGACATGTCACGTGGATCAGTGGTATGTGGCCACCAGTGCTGGAGCCTGGGAGGTAAGAGCATGTTATACTCCCCTTCCACTGCATTTGTGGAAAAAAAAGGTCTGCCCATACTACTCCTTTACGAAAATCCAGCGAGACCTGCACGAGCAGCATGGCTGGTGCAGAAGTCTACACTGAGTAGGTGTAGATTTGTGCCATGATTTACGACTGCTAGCAGGCATGAAGCATGGTGAATCAGGTGTGGGAGGAGGCCGCGCCGTTATGGCTGATAAGGTAAGACTCTGAGCCCTCTCTGGGGCATCAGCCAGGGGCACAACCCCCTAAGTCATGGGTCTCCAAACTGTGGCCCTCCAGCTGTTGCGAAACCACAATTCCCATCATGCCTGGACAGCTAAAGCTTTGGATTTGGCTGTCCAGGCATGATGGGAAATGTAGTTTTGCAACAGCTGGAGGGCCGCAGTTTGGAGACCCCTGTTCTAAGTGTTTGGCTTTCCCTGCACCCAGATCATTCGACTCCTCCTACATACGAGACATCTGGAGAAGAAACAACTGGAGGACTTTGCCATGATCCCAGTGAAGGAGGCCAGAGAGATGTTATTCGACAAACTGATAAAACCGCAGGTCAGTGATATCTACACATTCATAGTGGTGGTAAAAGAATTAAAAAAATATATATATATGTATGTATATATATATATTATTGTATATAGGGCCAGTATAATAGTAGTTATATTCTTGTATTCGTTGTGTGAACATAGCCTTATGGTAGCTATATTCTTGTACATAGGGAGCAATATTATAGTAATTATATTCTTGTATATAGGGGGGAGCATTACAATTGTTATATTCTTGTACATACTGTAGGAGATGGTATTATAGTAGTTATATTCTTGTACATAGGAGGCATTATTATATTATATAGTAGTTATATTCTTGTATATAGGGGAAGTATTATAGTAGATGTATTCTTGTACATAGGGGAAGTATTATAGTAGTTATATTCTTGTATATAGGGGCAGTATAGTATAGCAATATAATAAGGACACAAAGACTTTTTTTTATAATTTATTTCTATATATTTTTACACAATAAAGAAGAAAAAAATAAATAGCTTAGATGTTGCTTTCTCAGGTTTGTGAAGGGTGATCGGGGCTCGGTGACATCTTTGCCCACAGATTCCTCGGTTTCTCCTCAGTCACTCTATTTCTCGGTTTCCTTCTTGTCCACTGCTCCTCATAAGAAGGAAACTCCTGGTTACCAGACGCTGTGCGTCGTCCATCAGGCGTCTTATCTCTGCTATTTCTGGACGCTCTTGTTCCCCCCTGCGGAGGGAATCCGCCCATTCATAGCTGGCGGTGTCCACTTTATACGCAGCATTGCGCCTGGTGAGGAGAGAACACAGGTAATGTCAGGGGTTCCACACATGGGGGTTGGGGGCAGGGTCATATGTAACACATGCCCACTGTTTTATCAGGGAGGGGCCACAGTGAATAATTAATGGGATGATTCCTATTACACTTACCCGTAAATGTCATTCCTGACTCTCCTATAAACCGCCACTCTCCTCTTCCTCACTTTCGTCGGTCGGTGACAAGTCCCGGCCGATCGCTGTATAACAATCTCCTCTTCGTCCCCTCGTACCTCGGGGGCGGGGGTAGGAGCTGTCTCCATCTCTCTCCTCCTCCTTTTTACGTTGCTTGGTTCAGCACGTGCCTCCTCCATGTCTGTCCAGCAGCTGCTGTCATACTATGGACGTGGCGTTATGACACCTTTATGATGTCACCGTAGCTAAGCAGCAGCTTAATTTGCATAGTGACACCTTTATGATGTCACCGCAGCTAAGTGGCACCTTATTTGGGCAGTAACCCCATTATATAGAGTCCATCTAATAGGACAGTCTACATGATGGGGACACATCATGTATTGTCCTTCGCTGGAGGAGGAGACGGATGTAAATCACAGAGCACATGTTTCTGTATTATAAATGACAGTCTAAGCCACACCCTCAGTCTGTAATAACCACTCCCATATCTCCGCCCATTTCTTTCAGGACTAGATCCCATATGACACAGCATAATGGAAACAGAATAAAGTAAATCACATTACTATTGGGGCAGGTTCTGCATACAAGAAGGACACATCACTGATATGATGGCTTCTTTCGCCAATATGGCCACCGTGTCCTAGAGACTTGAAGTGGTGACCAAGATATTCCCCTTAGCAACCAATCATATCTCCGCTACATATTAGGAGAAATAGAGCAGCGATCTGATTGGTTGCCATGAGGCACCTCACCCTGTACCCACTGAGGCAGTTGGAAAGATAGATGAGCAGAGCAACCAATCACAGCTCAGCTTTCATTTTACTCCCAACTGTCAGACATGACACCCCACCAGCCCCTATACATTATGTATATCCCTGCTATGGGCGCAGTCACACATACAGCATCCGCAGCAGATCTGCAGCAGATTTGAAGTTGCAGATCCAAAGCAAATCTTCAGCTTCAATTCTGGTCCATGAAATCTGCTGTGGATCCTGTATGTGTGAACGTGCGTTCACACATACAGGATCCGCAGCAGATCTGCAGCAGATCCGCAGCAAATTTGATGGTGCAGATTTGATACTGTATTCAGTTATTTAGATGAAATCTGCTGCAGATCCGCAGCAGAACATATGTGTGAATGTACCCTAAGGGTGCGTTCACACCTACCGGATCCGCAGCTGATTTTCATGCTGCGAGTTTGCAGCTAAATCAGCTGCGGATCCTGTACTGTGAATCTCAATGGGTCCCATAGACGCAGCTTGCTGCTGCCTGCATGGGACCCGGCCCCTTTAACCCCTGCGCCGCCACCAGCCACCCGTAGCTTACAGCCCCGGCCCCCCTAAACCCCCCCACGATCGCCGCCCCGGCTCCCCCGCACAACCTTGAGGACCTCCTGGAAAACTGGGATACAGCCATAGCCATAGGCTGTATCCCAGTTTTCTAGGCGGTCCTCAGGCTGTATCCACCCTCTCCACGGAGCGGGCAGACAGCGGGAATCAGAAGCCGATAGTTCAGGTTTTTACGAACCCCGAACCTCAGCTGGTTCGCTCATCCCTAGTCATGACATCACCATGTTATCCAGGAAGTGAAGCCTTGATGCAGTAGTAAGTGCAGGAAAAAAAAGCACTTTATAAGCATTTCCTGCAAAAAGTGTATATTGGGGATTTGTATAACTTTTGGGGGGCAATACAATACTTTACTAAAATTTTTGCTGGACTTCTCCTTTAAAGGAACACTACTAGAGATGAGCGAATTGGGTTTGGGTTCGAGTCCATCCGAACCCGATCGTTCGGCATTTGATTAGCAGGGGCTGCTGAACTTGGATAAAGCTCAAAGGTTGTCTGGAAAACATGGATACAGCCAATGACTATATCCATGTTTTCCACATAGCCTTAGGGCTTTATCCAACTTCAGCAGTCACCGCTAATAAAATGCCGAAAGTTCGGGTTCGGATGGACTCGAGCATGCTCGAGGTTTGCTCATCTCTAAACACTACCTAGACATAGAATACAAAGAAGCTATCATCAGCTACCACCCTATTTCTGAGAAAGTAGGTGGTCACAAACCCAAGAGTGACTGCAAAAGACCTGCAGCAAGATTTAGTAGCAGCTGCCACTGAGAACATCCTGCCTACAGTGAAGCACGGTGGTGGCTCAGTGATGCTCTGGGGCTGCTTTGTCTACCACTGACACTGGAAACTGAAGAATGTGGAGGGCAACACAAATTCAGTTTTAGGAAATTTTTGTTTCAATAGTTTTTATTGAGGGTTTTTTTTTTATTCAAACAGAGCAATATATGAAAACTGGTAACACACCAGGTATTGAGTTTCATTAGACAGAACAAGGAATGGCCGATCACAGTCGGTAGGTAGCGATGCAACAATATTATATAAGGCAGGTTTGTATGTACAATAAGCTTGGTAGAGATGGAAAACAACTTTTCTGAATCTTGCACCTTGCATCTAAGTACCCCTGGACTGTTCGATAGGAATTAACTATCACATTCACCAAACAACAGAACCATTAACAACAAAGGGAGCTCACTGTGGCGAAGTAGGGTTAGAGATTACATGGCAGTGTTTGATCAGGGCAATGTTACCTTTATCAGGAGTGGAGGGGGGAGTAAAGAGATATATATCGAGTGGGTTGATATCTGTCATGGAGGGGTGGTCAGCTTGAAACAATGTTGAGAAGTCTTCCAGTTTAGCTATTTTTGGCACACTGACACATACTGTGTTTTTCCCTTAGTGATAGTTAGTTCATAAATATAGGTAATGTTAATAGAGTTTAACACCTCCTCTATTGGGGGGGGGGGGTAGGTGGGCGACTTCCAATAGCATGTAAGGACTATCTTCACAAAAATAAACAATACACAAGGCGGGTGTCTATCTTTTTGTGGGATTGTTCGGGTCCCAAGAAATAATGGCATGTTCTGTGGAGACCAGATTTTATGGAGTAGGAATATCTATCCATAAAGGGTACGACCTTTTCCCTAGTACGAGGATATGATGGGGCTCTGCCAAACAATTTGGTAAATTGTACCTTTAAACCCGCACCCTCTCCAGAATTTATTTGTGGAACCTACAGTACATACATCAGGGAGAGTCTGTCCAGGGTATAGTACCACCTAAGCATTGTTTTAATAGCCGACGCAATATGTGAATGAGTGCAATGATTTATGTACGGATCTTAAAGCTGCACCCCAATCTTCGTCCATACTGCATAGGAGTTATATACTAGGGGTTGGAGCAGATAAACTGGAAAGGCATAGATAACACCTGGTTCAGAGGGTGGGGTTATGTGTACAATTGTTCAATGTGTACTCATGGGATCTCCAAGGAGGGAGTCCACCAACATTTTAAAGCCAAAGTAATAGTGGCAATATAGTAACCCCATATTTGTGGAATACCTAGACCTCCATGGTATTTTTATTTGTGGAGAATATCTGCCAAGATTCTGTTTTTTTCCCAGCCCACACAAATGCTGACACCAATTTGTGAGCTCTCTAGAAGAAGGAGAGGGGAACATAAATAGGTACTTTCCTAAACAGATTAAAAAGTTTCAGCAGAAGGAACATTTTAAATGTTGCCACTCTCGCAATCTCTGATTTGGAGAGATGTTGCATTATGTCCGATAAGGATTTTAGTAGGGGTTCATAATTGGTTTTGTATATATAGTTATGCGGAGAACAGAGTTGGATATTCAAGTAGTCAGACCTGAGGTTAAGGTTTAGTAAATTTTAGAAGAGAACATCATGTCCTCTGAAGCATGAGCATCTTTGGACCTTTCAGCAGGACAATGATTCTAAACATACCTCGAAGTCTAAAGGCTTGGTTCACAAGAAGTGCTAAAAGATTCTGGAGTGGCCACCATAGAAACCCAAGACAATTAGTGACCTAAAGGCCACTGCCCATGGGGAATGGGCTAACACACTTCAGGAACACTGCCAGAAGCTGGTGTCTGGCTACGCATCATATTAGCAGCAAGTCATAATAGTAAAAGTGTGCTCTACTAAAGTACTAAAATTGATTAACTAAAGTACTTAAAATGATTGTCATGAGGGTGTGTGTGTGTGAATAATTCTGAGAATCCAGTAGTTATACACTGTGTGGTAAATTTGTAGGGTATATTATAGTAAAACTGCCACCAAGGTGAAGGTAAAAGCACTGTTCTGTCATCTGTTCACATCCATTTTTACTACGATATTAGCAACTTATATAAAATGTACTGGCCAGCAGGGGCAACAGTAAGCCCCCTGCTTGCCAATTAGCCAAGCAGGGGGTTATGGCTGGCATATGCCACAAAGAAAATAAGACTCTGAGCCCTATCCACGGGGTACGCCAGAGGCACAACCTTCCGGAATTTCCCCCCAAGTGTTTGGCTTTCCCTGCACCCAGATCATTCGACTCCTCCAACGTAAGAGATACACTGGAGGTAAGTATACAGATCCAGTATAATAGTAGTTAATTTTTTGTATTTAGGAGCCGAATTATAGTATATTCTTGTACATAGTGGGCAAGGTTACAGTAGTTATATTCTTCTACATAGGAGGAAGTATTAAAGTAGTTATAGTTTTATAGTTATGTACATAGGAGGCAGTATTAAAGTAGTCATATTCTTAGTATTATAGTAGTTATATTCCTGTATATGGGGGCAGTATTATAGTAGTCATAAATAAGTTCAGTAGGGTTAAAGAGCTAGCACCAGAGTCTATGCGTAAAAACTCATCAGCTAGAACAGTCCTTGCGATGGCGATAAGGCTAGTGGGTGGCAGCTCGGAGGTGCATGAAGCTAAATGCAGTAATACAGATAATAAACTAAAAAGAAAAAGAGCTAGCACTCAGCCACTGCTGCAACATAGTCGAAGGTCCTTGGGCCTGATGAAACGTGCTGATTGCACCTGAAACAGCCTGTCTCCTAGGATGCACCTGCGCTTACCTCCCTGTCCCATACATGCTGAAGTGAATTCTGAATAAATTGACTATGTTGCAGCAGTGCTAGCTCTTTTTCTTTTTTTTGTTTAATATAGTAGTTATATTCTTACATAGTACATAGGGGCAGTATTATAGTAGTTTTATTCTTGTACATCGGGGAAGTATTATAGTAGTTATATTCTTGAACACAGGGAGCAGTATTATAGTAGTTATATTCTTGTACATAGGAGGCAGTATTATAGTAGTTATATTCTTGTACATAGGAGGCAGTATTATAGTAGTTACATTTTTGTACATAGGGAGCAGTATTATAGTAGTTGTATTCTTGTATATAGGGGCAGTATTATAGTAGTTATATTCTTGTATATAGGGCAGGAATAAAGTAGTTATATACTTATATATAGGGGCAGTATTATAGTAGTTATATTCTTGTATATAGGGGCAGTATTATAGTAGTTATACTCTTGAATATAGGGGCAGTATTATAGTACTTATATTCTTGTACATAGGGGGCAATATTACAATAGTTAAATTCTTGTACATAGGGAAAGTATTATAGTAGCTATATTCTTGTACATAGAAGGCGGTATAATAGTAGTTATACGAAAACTGGAGAGAAAGGAACGGCTGCACATCCCATCTATGGCTGATACTAATGCCGCTTGGCCTATATTAAAAATCAACACCAGAGTGTCTGTATATGATTTGATCAAGCTATAATAGCCCCGTGTACCAATGTGCAGGTCCTCTGGTTCACACGGGTCCCTACGCTAAATCCACAATAGTACCTAATAGTAGTTATATTTTTGTATATAGGGGCAGTATAGTATAGCAATATAATAAGGACACAAAGACTTTTTTTATAATTTATTTCTATATATTTTTACACAATAAAGAAGAAAAAAATAAATAGCTTAGATGTTGCTTTCTCAGGTTTGTGAAGGGTGATCGGGGCTCGGTGACATCTTTGCCCACAGATTCCTCGGTTTCTCCTCAGTCACTCTATTTCTCGGTTTCCTTCTTGTCCACTGCTCCTCATAAGAAGGAAACTCCTGGTTACCAGACGCTGTGCGTCGTCCATCAGGCGTCTTATCTCTGCTATTTCTGGACGCTCTTGTTCCCCCCTGCGGAGGGAATCCGCCCATTCATAGCTGGCGGTGTCCACTTTATACGCAGCATTGCGCCTGGTGAGGAGAGAACACAGGTAATGTCAGGGGTTCCACACATGGGGGTTGGGGGCAGGGTCATATGTAACACATGCCCACTGTTTTATCAGGGAGGGGCCACAGTGAATAATTAATGGGATGATTCCTATTACACTTACCCGTAAATGTCATTCCTGACTCTCCTATAAACCGCCACTCTCCTCTTCCTCACTTTCGTCGGTCGGTGACAAGTCCCGGCCGATCGCTGTATAACAATCTCCTCTTCGTCCCCTCGTACCTCGGGGGCGGGGGTAGGAGCTGTCTCCATCTCTCTCCTCCTCCTTTTTACGTTGCTTGGTTCAGCACGTGCCTCCTCCATGTCTCTCCAGCAGCTGCTGTCATACTATGGACGTGGCGTTATGACACCTTTATGATGTCACCGTAGCTAAGCAGCAGCTTAATTTGCATAGTGACACCTTTATGATGTCACCGCAGCTAAGTGGCACCTTATTTGGGCAGTAACCCCATTATATAGAGTCCATCTAATAGGACAGTCTACATGATGGGGACACATCATGTATTGTCCTTCGCTGGAGGAGGAGACGGATGTAAATCACAGAGCACATGTTTCTGTATTATAAATGACAGTCTAAGCCACACCCTCAGTCTGTAATAACCACTCCCATATCTCCGCCCATTTCTTTCAGGACTAGATCCCATATGACACAGCATAATGGAAACAGAATAAAGTAAATCACATTGCTATTGGGGCAGGTTCTGCATACAAGAAGGACACATCACTGATATGATGGCTTCTCTGGCCAATATGGCCACCGTGTCCTAGAGACTTGAAGTGGTGACCAAGATATTCCCCTTAGCAACCAATCATATCTCCGCTCTTATACTCCCAGTACATATTAGGAGAAATAGAGCAGCGATCTGATTGGTTGCCATGAGGCACCTCACCCTGTACCC
Source organism: Dendropsophus ebraccatus (assembly GCF_027789765.1). Classification (NCBI taxonomy): domain Eukaryota; kingdom Metazoa; phylum Chordata; class Amphibia; order Anura; family Hylidae; genus Dendropsophus; species Dendropsophus ebraccatus. Next base: position 109,629,393 of record NC_091457.1, on the reverse strand, counting down.
ACTGAGGCAGTTGGAAAGATAGATGAGCAGAGCAACCAATCACAGCACAGCTTTCATTTTACTCCCAACTGTCAGACATGACACCCCACCAGCCCCTATACATTATGTATATCCCTGCTATGGGCGCAGTCACACATACAGCATCCGCAGCAGATCTGCAACTTCAAATCTGGGCCATGAAATCTGCTGCGGATCAATGTAAAATATGAATTAATCACGGATGTTGTTTCAATTTGCAACAACAGCTGTGAATAATTGATAATTTACATTGTGCTGCAGACAATGGCATCCTGGCCGGAGTGTATATATACGCTCCGTCCGGGAATGCAAACGGCGACAACGAAAACTGATATGTTAGTTTTGTGTGGCCGCTATTCATTGAATAGCGGCTGCACAGAACTGAGAGTTTACACAATGGAGTCTTACGCTGTGTGAACCTGGCCTCAACAGCAGCAGTAGCAATATAGCACATAACTAAAATATGTCTGCGCAGACAACCCCTTTAAGAGAAGAGATCACTGACTTGCACAAAAAGGATACAAACAATGGGAACTAAATGATTCTAGAGATGCATTTAGAAGCAAAGTTCAGAGTTAAAGGAACACTACCTAGGCATGGAAGAAGAAGCTATCGCCGGCTACCACCCGATTCCCGAGAAAGCAGGTGGTCACAAACCTAAGAGTGACTGCAAAAGACCTGCAGCAAGATTTAGTAACAGCTGCCACTGAGATTTCCATTTGCACAAAAGGACAGACTAAGGCTATGTTCACACAACGCACTCATCCCGTTCCTGCAGCCGATACCTCCGTATCGGCTGCAGGCACATTCTTTTTTCACAATTGAGTTGTGGGCACCGGCGGCTGCACCCGCAAATCAATTAGCCATTCACTCCAATGCAATGTTCGGCCGCGCTGCACATTGCGTTGTGTGAACAGCTGATGTTCACTGAGCAATGATTCACTGAACAGCCTCCGTAAATAATTGACAGGCACATTATTCTAATGGCTGTTCTAAAGATCGGGCGTTAGAATAACGATGTGAGAACACAGCGGGCGGCATTGCATTGACTTCAATGCAATGCCACCCCTGCAGTAAAGAACGGATGTTGAGGCAATTGCAATCAGCGTCCGTTCTTTACTTAAAAAGAATGTTGTGTGAACATAGCCTAAAGGCGGAAAGTTTTCATCACAGAATAGGATGTACATCTCTACTGACCCTGCGGCACAAGAAAAGTTTGCTTAAAGTATGCTTAAAACCTTATAAATAAGCCACAGAAGTTCTGGGATTCTGTAATGTGGAATGCTGAAACAAAATTAGAACTTTTCAGACAGTCCAGTATGATGAGCAGTAAGTCTGGAAGAGGAGGAATGAAATAAATTCTGAAGAGAATGCCCTGCCTACAGTTAAGCACGGCGGTGGCTCGGTCATGCTCTGGGGCTGCTTTGCCTTCCACTGAAACTGGAAACTGCAGAACGTGGAGGGCAATACAAATTCAGTCAAGTTTTAGGAAATCTTAGAAGAAAATGTCATGTCCTCTGAAGCATGGGCGTCATTGGACCTTTCAACAGGACAATGATACTAAAGATAACTCAAAGTTATTAAGCTTGGTTCACAAGAAAGGCTGAAAGATTCTGGAATATGCAACGGGAGTTGAATGGTCTCAATTACAACTATACATCAGGGAATTACTCTGAGGTATACCTCCAATGGGCACTATATACTGTGGTGTGAAATGAGCCATAACCTATCATGTGCCATTCAATCTGCTGGCCACACACTATCATGTCACTTAATCTATGTTGGCAATCATTCCCCAAACTTTGCTGAAACAAGACCCCCAGAGAGGGAAGTAGTTTGCATTAAAGTGGGACCGTCAGCGCTAAGCTGCCGTAACATAACCGTTCCTTATTTCGTCCCGCTTAGTCACAGGAATCACACTGGGAAAACCATTGGGCTGGAAATAGAAACGTGTGACTTCCTCTTAAGTAAAATTAATGATTTATTTGGGCTCGCTGTGACGCTGGTATATGGGAAATCTGGGTCTCCACAGATAATAAGATGCAATTAATTATAAGATGCAATACAAGTATAAGCAATTAAACAAAGGAGAAGTGGCGGGTAATAGGATAAAGACAGGAGATGAGAAAGGAGGCTTCAGAGCTCAGTCTGACATCAGAAGCCATGCTCCCAGGATTCTGAAGAGACGCTGTTGAGCATAAAGATGAAGATGATGTGCTGTACTTTTATTACACTACAAAACCAAGCAAGACTCTGTTTAAAGAGCAAGTCCAATAAAAGTATCATTTATAGGCTATGTCCCCACAATGTTTTTTCTTGTCCATTTATAATTTTTAAAATGATGTCCTTTTTTTTACAGTTTGAGCACCTGTTGGTACATTATTCTAGTTCACGTGGACTGATTGCCCTTTGGATGTGTCTTTAATTGAAAAGTCCATTAAATTTAAAAGTAAAGACGGTGAAAGAATGGTGAAAAAAGAACTGTGTGTGAACAACTAAAAAATAATGTCCACTCTTTGCAAAATACATCAGAAAATAATGGTCATGATCATTATTTTTAAGTCCATGCTAACAACATCCATCATTTCAAGTGACACTGTCACCGCCTTTTTGCATTATGACTTCTCTACACAGGTGTAAAGGGTAAATGTTGCCGTTTTCATACCTTATTTTATATCATAGGTCATGGTGCTTGTTCCAGTTAAAAGGGATCTTTTATCATCTGTAGATTGTGCCACCTAGGCGGGGCTTCTCAATCAAAGCGCCACTTAGCCCCACCCACAATTATGTGGTAGACCCCACCCCCTGTGACATCATAATCGTCTAGGCCCGCCCCCTGAGTGTGCAGGAGGTTTGCTCATCTCTATTGCTGGTGGCATACCCAGCTGTAAACCGGAATAAGTGGGGGAAACCAACAAAAAGGGTTCAATTCCTCTGCAGCAGCACCAACTGTCTATGCCATTCATGGACATGCAGGTTCTCAGAGAGAGATGCACTTTGTAGTCACTCCAGCTAACTCAAGGTGGTCACAAATGAAGGACTCCCCTATTTAAATTCTCTAGTAGACCAGTTGAGGCAAAACATTGGAGGCGGGGGGGAGTTACTATACATTTACGTATGGCTGTGTTTGTCAAATTGTCACGCTTATTTGCGCAGTTGCATTATTTTTAGCTACATTTATGGATCCTTGTTTGTGTAAGGCCCTTAGGACATAGCTATAATAGACAGTATAGGACCTTTGTATTCTACCAAGAAGTTGCATTAAAACACGAACCATATGTCACACCAACGCATTTTAGGTACACTTAACCTTTAATCATGGTATCATAATTAAGGCTTAGGCATACCAAAAACGTTGGTTCTAACATATGGATTGTGTTTTTATGCAATAAAGACATTTGGATTGGAGAACACCTTGTTGCTGATCCAACTTGTTAAAGGACAACTCCCGGGGGACCCCACAAAAAAAAAAAAAAAAAAACACAGACACACACAGACACCATACTCACCATCCCTCCGGTGACGATCGCCACTCCATTTGCCCACCGTCCACCTTTCCGTCGCCGCCATCCGCCGTCCAGCGAGGTCTCTGACTTCCCGGGTCCTGGGGATGGAAAAGGCTGCCAGTGCGCTTGCGCACCGGCAGCCTTTTCATTGGCTGGAGCGCATCAAATGGCTTCCAGCAACCTCAGCCAATCAGGGCTGAGCAAGCTGGAAGCCATGTGATGCGCTCCAGCCAATGAAAAGGCTGCTGGTGCGCATGTGCACCAGCAGCTTTTTCCGTCCCATTCACTTTCTATGAAAACGCCGAGGAGGAAGAAGACCCGGACCGCCCCCCAGCTCTGACGTCGTCGTCACCAGATGCCGCCCGGGAGAAGAGGACCGTGACGACCGTAATAGGTAATGTATACATTCTTTAACTTCCGGGGGGGGGGGGGGGGGGGGTCCGAAAGTGGGGGAAGGGGGCCAGACCGGGTATTTAACCACATTACAAAGTTATATAACTTTGTAATGTGTGTTAAATAAGCTAAAAAAAAATTTGGGAGTTGTCCTTTAACTCTGGGGCTGGAGTCACACAGGGATTTTGCTGTCAGTTTAACGGGAAAAAACGCATTAATTTTTGTGTATCTGTGGGTATATGTTTTTTCCATTGACTTTCATTAGAAGAAAAAAGAATCAAAACGCACCACGTTTTTGTGCAGACTAAAAAAACTGACGTGTTTTGATCAACACAGTAAAAACACAGTGTGAACCCAGCTTTACTGGCCACTCCCATGGGGAGTTCAAGCACAGTTGGTTTCCATCTGCAGTGGTGAGCTGTTTCCTCTACTACATTATACATGGTGTTCAATGAGGCAATACACTAGTGATTGTGGGTGAGCCACGGAGGACACCCTGTGGGTCGTCTGTGCATTTTTTGTTCTGTGATTTTGCAGACTGCAAAAGTATCATTTATTAAATGCAACTTTTTATTTTTAAGTTATTAACAGATGTTCTTATGGAGTTCTTTATTATTCAATGAATTTTTAGCAAAAGCTGCACCCAACTTGCTACAGCCTCTGCATGTTTGTCTGCCATGGTTATCCGCTGCTCTGAGAGATTGTAAAGTCTATGTAACCTGTCGTTAACTAATTTAAAGAATACGTTTACGCCTATGCAACCTTTTTACAAACCCACGTAGGTCTATTTGATAAATTGGTTGAACATAAGTATCACAGTGCTCTTCTGTGCCCCAAGGCTGTGTTCACACAGTGCAGTTTTGGAGCATATACTATTTTACTGTAAACATGCAAATGGCAGTAAAAACAACAAACCGTGAAATGACGTGTCAAAACTGCACTGTGTGAAGCCTAGAACCTACAAAAGAGGTAATAAATTCTCTTCTTAATTCTATAGCATCCAAACTTTAGTCCCCCATCTCTGCCCAGCTCTATTCAACTGTTTTATTAGATTTATCTCTGGGAAGGCAAGGTGACAAGCAATATGGCCACCATTAGCGCTACTACAGGAATTATTACCCAGCTCTCCTGGGCTGCTGAACAGCAAAACCACCTGGCTATACAAGTAATGACAGATTTGCAGTTCAGGACTCTAGAGAAGCTGGCAAGTCCTATGAGAGTTGTCACTCAGCTTTTCCAGGAACAGATACTGTATAATGCTGCATAAGGAAGCTGTGCTTATGATTCTGCCCTGCCATAGAAGAAACACAATCTCTTGGAAAAAGTGCCCAGCAGTGACCCAACTAAACCAATCCCTTAATCTAGCTGTAACGCCTGGAGTAGTGGATCCACTGGACCGTCACTAGCGATGGCACTAACCTCACCAGGGAGCGGAGTCTAAGGGGCCCCTGGTTTTCACCAGAGCCCGCCGCAAGGCGGGATGGACTTCCTGCGGCAGGCGACCCCCAGGTCGCTACCCCTGGCTTGGTTGCTAGTGACGGCAGGCGAGGCGTGGCAGGAGCAGTAGGCAGGAGATAGTGCTGGCAGAGGTCTGTAGGCGTAACCGCAGGTGACAGGCTGAACACAGGAGCAATAGTGTAACAGAGGAGCAGGAACCAGGAACAAGGACTAGGGACCAGGTAGCGGACAGGAATCAGGAACAAGGACTAGGGACCAGGTAGCGGACAGGAATCAGGAACAACAGGGAGCTGGGCCAAACGCTATGGGAAGCATGTAGAGGCTCCAACCCCTGGAAGGGGGCAGGGCTGGAACTTATAGGGGAGTGATTGACATACAGGCCAATTAGGAGCGCACTGCCCCTTTAAATCTGAGACAGCCGGCGCGCGCGCGCCGGCCGGCACAGCCACGGATAGGAGCGCGGTGAGGTGAGGCGCCCCCAGGGGCCGAAGCAACAGCAGCGCCAGGTCCCTGCCTATGGACACCGGCTGCTGCAGATGCAGGAGAGAGGGTGCGGCGGCGGTCCGGAGCACGGGACGCCGCCGTGGCCCTAACACTAGCCTGCCCTGTGTCATCTCCCAGAATAGTCAGGTTATGTGTAATGGGCAATAATAACATGTTAAGTGGATGTGACTGAAATAATGAATTGTGGAAGGAAACTGGAGGAAGGTCAGAGACTGGCTGCTCAAGTGTTTTGTTGACATCAGATGTTCTAAATTATATGTTGTCAATTAAATGTGATGTTTTCCTGGGTTGAAATACATTTTTTTTTGTATTTTATAAAAAAGGTTTCTATTCATAGAATACTTGATAAGGCAGTGTCTCACTTCTTGAGGCTCATTTAAGGAAAATAGGGGTTCCAAGATAGTTTACTATTGCAAAGAAATTATTTGTCTTGGTGGCTTGAATAGCTGGGATCTTGGATTTTCCATAGTTTTCAATTAAAACATCTGCATTGTATTCAAGGGTAAAAACCACTATTGATAGCTACAAATACTCAGAGGACCCCTACTGCCCCAACAGGTGAGGATGGACTGCCTTGGTTCTACATTTATAGCATATCCACAGGATGCCTGAGGGCACTCTTACGTGCGGCACTTCCGGCTGTGACTATGGGTTTGTTAACTGCAGGTAGACCTGGATTTGCCACTATAAACAGGGTTAAGTCCAGGTCAAGCTTGCAATTACAGATTAACGGCAAGTGCTAGCCGCAGCCATTCATGGATATTTGTGGCTTGTTCCTGTACTTGCCATGGTTTAAAGCATCAAGTCCAGGTCCCGTCGGTAATAAAGTAATGCATGCGGTAGCTGCTTCCAGTCGAGGTGTGTATAACAGAACCTTGAGAATAGAGTGTTAATCTGGTTAGGGAGAAAAACCTCAGTGCTTCTGTGCCTGTCAGTCTCAGCTTTTCTAGTGCAGTCTGTTGTACTGAATTTGCTACATGTGCGACAGCAACTCTGCAACTTCTGCTAGGGGGCCACATAGTAGGAAACCATGTTCCACATGTAGGCTTACCATTTGCCCCCTCTACCTTTAAGGGACCACATGGCCCTCCTCACAGTTCCTTACAGCCATTGCACCCATTCGGCACACTACTGTATGTGCAGCTCATTAAAGGTTAAGCACATCATTGTTGGAAGAGCAGCCAGATAAAGCCGACCATGTACATGGGTCCCCATTTCTGTGCACTCCTGGGGCTCCCTGATAAACAGATTTAATAAATCTGTGGCTGAATTTTCTTGTACCGATTAATAAGTCCACATTGGGTACAAACACTCCAAGAATCCGGCTTATCTCAGCGCCTGGCTCAGGAACGAGTCGGCGGCCAGCCTTCGGGGGCCTTATCGCAGTCAGCATTCCTCATTCCTATTCCATAGCCTCAATAGGCTTAGAGATGCGGCGCGGCACCCACTGTATGAAGCAGCATTAACAGGCTCCAATGGAGCTGCTCCAGCAACTGCCCCGACATGAAAAAAAAACCTCGGCCGCCCTGTAAATACAAGCAGAATTACATTGTGCTCTCCCGGCCGGATGGAGCACTGGGTGGAAATATTAAGGCAATAACCACGGCTCGAGCTGATAACTCTGATAATTACACCTCTGTAGGCCTGCGAAGCCTGGCGTCAGTCTGTACGGCTCAGGACCTGATAATTATCTGCTGATTTCCATAGAGTGCGGAGCTGGGCAATGCCAATCACAGTAGTTTTCTTTAATGCTTTTCTACAAGCTGCTTTCATTTCTTTGCCTCTAGGTTCTTGCAGAATAAAGAATAAACTGGGTTGAACACTACAGTGGCACAATGATTAACCTCCTCATGTCCAAAAGGAGCTCAGGCTGTGAGTCCCAAAAATACTGGCAGATCCCAAAACTAAGAGACTCTTAAATACCTGCTACGCAGAGCAGGGTCTCTGATGATGGGCATCTTGTTCTTGTTGTAGGCAATGATCTTTTCACTAGTGTGATTATGTTAGTATGTAATAACCTGAGATTTAGGCAGGTTTCACACAGGCATAATACCGCCGCATTTTTCCATTCATATCTCTGTCATCTGATGACAGCTGTAATATGGATGCACAAATACTGATGTATTATGCCTGTCTGAAACAGCCTTTGGTTGGGTTCACACCTGCATTGGAGGCTTTATTGGATGTCTCCATCACAGATTCTGCAAAACATACCATACAAAATAGTATTCTGCAATATTTTCTATGGGAAAATGAGCGACACTATGCCAGAAACCCGATAGACCCTATTAAATTCACTGGGGTCTGTCAGACAACATTTTTGTCTGGAGTGCAACTGGTCTACCGGCACCATTTTTTCCCCATTCTGCTCCAATGACAAAGCAACACAACGGAATACACAACACAAGCTTGAACACAACCTTAGATAATGGATAGTGATGATCAAACAGCGCTGATGTTCATCAGTATTTGACTCCCGCAGTCTTCCCGTTCCATGGGGAGGTGGAGACAGCCCGAGTCCCGCCTGGAAAACAGAAATACAACCTATGGCCCAGGCTGTACTCCTGTTTTCCAGGCGGGACTCGGGCTGTCTCCACGTTCCCCACGGAGTGAAGAGACTGCGGGAGTCAAATACCTATGGTTCGTGTTCGTACGAACCTGAACATCAGCGCTTTTCGATCATCTCTAATAATAAAAAGAGGGGGAGCAGGATCCCTCAGGAGTTTTACTGCTAATCCACGATCCGTACTGCAAAAAAATAGGACATGTCCTAGTGCGGATTGTGACAGTGGTATGGATTACCAATAGAAGTCTATAGGATTACATCCGTAATTGCATCCGAATCCGCATCTGCAAACATGTTGAACTGGTAAAAAAAAAAATTGTTTGCTTAGATTTGATCTGTGTTCTTCACAGACGTCACGGATGTGATGTCCGCAAAAAACACGGATCAGATTTAAGCAAACTTGTTACTTTTTTTTTAACAGTTCAACATTTTTTCGGATGCGGATACAGATGCAATTTCAGACCATTTTTCACGGATCACGGAGTAATAACAGCGGACCTTTATGTGGACCTAAAAAATCACTGAGTGTGTGAATGAGGCCTAAGAGATCCTTAACTGAATTAAATGCAAGCAGCACAGAGAATTTAGTAAATACCTGTGTTGACTTGTCTACTGATAATATATGTTGTAATTGTATGGTGTAATTATAGTCCTACTCTTTATATTCTTAACCAAGACCATGGCTAGTTCTGTGTATGAGTCCATGGCTGAGCGCAGTTTAACAGGCAGGAAAGACAAATGAATCACCATAAAGGGATCCGGGAAGGACAATACATGGAGGAGATAGCTATTTTCACATCATCTGCTCCTTAAAACAATGTAATTGTGTCTATTCTTAGTGGAAGTAAGTGTAGTCCTAGTACAGGGGAATGTGAGGGGTGGGGAACGGCTGGCACCCGGCTGTAATTACCAGTGACTGCTCGGTGATCAGGGTATTCTTCTCTTTACTGTGTATCATACATGGACTTGTGTGACCCTGCACCTGGAGGAAGGCAGCGAGAAGAAGAGATGGAATATACACAAATTACTGCGCTGATTAGCTTTTCATCACTCAGCCTTTCAGCGGCACCTGCTCCGAGCGACCACAAAGTGCGCAGTCTGCAGTGGAGACAATAACTCATTCGGAGCCAGAAGTGCTAGCAGTATAGGGTTAATCCATCTGCTTGCACAAGAACTTTCTCGGGGGGCAGATGAAGATGTAAGTCAACACAATGAGGCATCTGCTTCGTTATACTTCCTTTCAGATAGGGGCGAAAGGGAATGATGAATTATTGTGACAGTGATTCTAGCTAAATTATCTAGATATTTAAAGCACACCTGTCACCTGCCTGCAGAATAGGAACTGAGATATGTATCTGAGCACTGGCATCGCTTAGGGCCCATGGGCACAGGAGCAATGCAATCAACCTTTTCTGCCCAATTCATGATGAATAAGCTCCCCCTTTAGCTATTAACTGGGCACGTTTATAGCAGTAGGTACTTGTTACTTTGTACATAAGCTGCCCTTTAGATAGCAATAGGGCACGTTTATGGCAATAGGTACTTGCAATTTGGTATATAAGCTGTCCTTTAGCTCTGAATAGGGCACGTTTATGGCAATAAGTAGTTCTAACTGGGTACATGAGTTGTCTTTTAGCTCTGAATAGGGCACGTTTATGGCAATAAGTAGTTTTATGGCAGTAGGTACTTGTAATTGGGTATATAAGCTGTCCTTTAGCTCTAAATAGGGCATGTTTATAGCAGTAGGTACTTGCAATTGGGTATAAGCTGTCCTTTAGTTATTAACTGGGCATGGTTATGGCAGTAGGTATTTGTAATTGGGTAAATAAGCTGTCCCTTAGCTCAAACTAGGGCACATTTATGGTGGTAGGTATTTTAGAAAGAAGAAAAAATTCAGATTTTGAACAACAACAGTTTGAACAACTTGTACCAAATTGTACTGTCCATGTGTTAGAAATTGCCACAGAGTCCATGTAATAGTCCCTGCTGAGCCCATATAATAGTGCCTGCTGCACTTTCCATATAATGGTGACTGCTGTAGTGCCCATATAAAAGTCCTGCTACACAGCCTAGATCATAGTGCCTACTTCAGGGCTCATATACTGGTCCCTGCTGCAGTGCCCCTGTAATAGTGGCTACTGCTGTCAATTAAACTTAGAGGGGTACTCCGGTGGGGGGGCACTTTTTTGCTGGGACCGGGGAGGAGGTGGCCGAGGAAAAAGACATCCACTCACGTCTTGGGCCCGCGTCAGACACCCGAAGTGGCCGGGAACCGAGAACCGGAGCGCCGCGATGCGGGACCCGCTGTTGGAACCGGGGAGGTGAGTGGACGTCTTTTCCCTCAGCCACCTCCTCCCTGGTCCCAGCAAAAAAGTGCCCCCCCCTGCTGGAGTGCCCCTTTAAACGATTTATTGTACAATAATTGGCCCATGTAAAAGGCCCTTTCGGGTAGGCTTACACGTACCATTTCCACTGGGGATTCAACACAGCGGATGGTGCCTGAAGTAGAAGAAACGGTATGTGTGAACATATTCTTGTATGGCCCGCTGGGAGCTCTTTTTAATAGTCTCTGCTACAGCGGTCATTGTAAGCTCACTTTTTGGGCTTATTCAAAACACAGAGATGCTAAAAATCTGTTAAGAGCTGAGTGATTACCCAACATTACATGGATGTATACAGCCAGAGCTCATGGCACAGCATAAATTAAATCAGGCACAGAGCACACAGTGCATAACATTGTTACAGATGCATTCTTATGCAATGGGGGACATTTATCAATACTGACGTACTTGTATGCCAGTCTTAAATAAAGCCCTGCCTCCTTTTTCCTGACCCTGCGCCTCGTGCAGGCTCTGTGCAACAAATTTGCACCTGCTTTCAGATTTTCACCAGTGAGCGGGCATAAATCATTATAAACCAGGAGCGGGAGGATGCCACGCCTCCTCTCCACCTTGCCATGCCCCCCCTACCTACCCATCAGGTGAGCAGGGGACAAGCATACACCAGGGAGATGGGGTGAACCTCTGCCTTCTTCCTGGTGTGCAACAAGGATGCAACAATAGCAAATGTCCCCCAATGTGTGCACCTATTGCTGCACCAGGTTGCAAGAACAACCAGAATTACTGTATAGACTGCTTGTGTTGTCCAGGGGCGTAACTAGCAAGGAACGTTGAAGCACCCAGGAGGCCCGGTTGCCTACTGGGTTCTGCAAATAGTGAGTGGGCCCAGTGTTTTGCAGGAGTAGGCCACTGGGCCCCCTGATGTGGTGGGCCCCGCAGCAGTTGCTATGGCTGCTACAGTGGTTTTTACATTCCTGCTTCACCCAACCCTAAACTTAGCTTGCCTAGACCATCACAGCCAACAGCACCCCCTTCTGCATTGACAGGAAGTGACACCTCTGCAACTGCACTGATTGCACAACCATGTAAATTTAGGCTATGCTCACCCTTTGTTTTATTTTCCATCAGTGGTATCAGTAATATTTCCTTCTGTGCAAAATAAAAGCAAAAAAAAAACATTTTTTTTACTGTACAGAAAAGCACAGCAGACTAAGCTTTTAAACAATTAAAAAGAGCATGTTAACATATGTTTAGGATGCTCTTTTGGTATGGGGATATGCAATATGACAATATAGCAATGTTTACACTTGTTTTTTTAAGCTTTACGGTTCACAAAATAGGTTAAAAAAAAGAAAGGATGAACAAAGCCTCTTCATCACATAGTAAGAGAACGAGGTGTGAACAGGGTCTTATTCTAAATAATCTGTATGCATTTGGACAGCTCACATTCATAATGCTGTACTGCTGGCTGTATTACTTATATCTCTGCATTTTCTCCAGTTCCTTGAGCTGTCCAAACATTGAGTAATCGCGGATGATATGGCTCTTCCAGCGTCTCTTTGTGCCGCTGTTTACATAATGTCGACTAATTCAATTATAAAACAAATTGTAATTATTTCTCCTGAGGACAAACGGGCAAAGTCGCAGTCACTCATGGAACAATGAGAGAGCTGTCAGAGGTCCTGCAAAAACACGGTGCCAACGGGGAAGACTTAACTCCTTCATTGACACCCATTCTTTGTGTCCCCATTTCACATGGGTGGTAGAATAGGTGGCAGGCCCTTAGGTGCTGCAGGACAAGGTAGGAGTCCAGACTGTGAGCAGGCGGTGATTAATGCCATGGCGTATTTTATATAATGATTATTACACAGCGGGCTGGCCCATTTGTCTGATGGGATTTTACACATTTCCCTGTTCTCGGCATATATAAAGCACAGCTAAGGGACAGCCCCAGGCTATTTCTGTAACCGATAACTGAGCAAGCTGCATAATATGGACTAAATTCCCTCAAGGGCATCAGTCATTTTAAAGCAGCACTTTCTATTTTGCAGAATTTGGTAAAATTACCATAAAGGTGACAGTCACCTCAAGATGATTGTAAAGAGAAATTTTTCTTCAAAGCAGAACTTCATCAAGGATCCATAGATATATATGGAGCCTCTGTTATGTAGGAGACACTTCTCTCATCCTCCTTCCTTCTCAAGGGATACAAAATACTGAAGCGACTACCTTTATGGCATTAGGCTATGACAGGGACCCCGTCAGCTACAATTAAAAGGCACTGAACATGAACCGTGCAGGAGACGGTTGGGAAATACATGCAAATAATAAGGTCTGATAAATAAGTTTTGTTGTATTCTGAATGTTCCTCATAACTTGCCTCAGGATGGAGCACATATATTTCACATCCTCTTGACTCTGGGAGGAGCTTTATGCTTTGCACACTAGATGATTCACAATTCTTTGCTTATAGGAGTGGGGGAATGGAAGTGACAATTGTTGTGTACCAGTACACTGATTCACTAATCCAAAATATCTCACCTTTAATGCTAAAACTCAGGATTCCCGATTGGATAACCAATTCTTAGAATGATATCTCCAGTGGGTAAAATTTATAACTACAGTATCTTCTTCAAGAAGCACTCCGTTGTTTCTTTTGGTTTTTTTTGTGTTTTTTTTTTGTTTTTTTTGGGGGGGGGGGAGGTTTGCCTTAAAGCGAACTACAATCATTCTCCCCCAAACCACTTGTACCTTCGATAGCTGCTTTTAATTCAATATCTGTCCTGGGGTTTGTTTGGCAGGTGCTGCAGTTATTGTCCTAAAAAACAACTTTTCAACTGTGCCAAAGTGGCGTGGCCTAGAGTATCTGTGCCCTAGCTTTGCACCACCCCTCCGTCCCTCCTCCCCACCCTCCTCATCATTAGGAATACCACTGGCAGGATTTTTCCTATTCCTCTGCAGTGAATACTGCACAGGTGCCTTAACGATCCAGCCCATGTTATGTGTTCACACAGATGATGAATAGTAGAAAATCTGCCTGGAGCATTCCTAATGATGAAGAGGATGGGCAGGAGGGACGGAGGACTGGTGCAAGTCTAATGCATAGACACTCTAGGCCATGCCAGGTTGGCACAGGGCTGCAAGTTTAAAGTTGTTTTTTTAGGACAATAACTGCATCATCTGCTGAACGGACCCCAGGACAGATCTTGGATTAAAAGCAGCTATCCGAAGGTACAAGTGGTTTGGGGTGGGCAGATTGTCGGTACTGAGTCACTTTAAATGCACACTCACTACCAGTATCACTGCAGTGTCATCTGTCTCTTCCCAACTATGCTGCATCCCTACAATTAATAACTGCAACTGGATCAGTCTGGCAACCAACAAATTACATGCTCTACTGTATACACAAGAATTCAGTCCTCCCTGTGTAGCTGCCTTTCTGTGAAGTACAGTATTACATCAGATCACTCCTGACAGCTCTCAGACCTCTTCTCTTCCACCCAGCTCTGCCTTCCATCAGTATATCATTTTATGTTTGGACTGATGCTTCTGTATATATGATATTTACTTTATTTAAGAGACCAGTAATGTACTGTAGTAGGTGAGCCTATACAACCAGCTGCAGAGCTATACAACTCCCCTGACTTGCGCTGCCTATCTTCAGTGTAAATCTGTAATGTGTCCAATGAGAAGCAGCCTGACACTGCTTTCCTGTGTGTGAGAGCTGACAGAGAAAACCCTGACAAGGAGAAAGGCTGAAGCTGCATCTCATATGATACAACAGAAGTTATATGTATAATCTATAATTTGCTGCACTTAGGATTAGGACAGTAATGAGACTACACACCCTTAGTCTTGGTAAAGCCAGGGGCATCATGGGAAAAACAGATCACAATAAGAAAACCATATCAGAGGGGAAATAAGAGGGTACATAATCTATGCATGAATCATCAACTACAATAGTTATACACAAGGGAAACACAAGAGCCTCTATTTTATTTTTTTCATAGTAAAGAGTGTTTAGGGGTTCCATGGCACAAGGGGAAAAAGGTACCTGCTGCAAGTACACCACAGATCCATTGCTACACCCCAGACACCTATGCTACAATCCACATTCACCATCCCAATGAAAGAATAGGGCCAAACTAATACAAGCCTCTGTGCCGTTCCCATGGGTGATGTCCTTCAATATACCAAAGGGATAACACCACAGAGGTTGTTTAAAAAACATGAACATATGCAAAATCTCCTCTCCTCTATAAAGGTATGGTGGCATGGAGTGGATCCAGATATTGCTATGAAGCCCATTCTTCTATCAATGATATCAAGTTTGGATGCCCTGGGGTACTGCACAGCAATGTCTTATATATCCCCCCTATACAATGTCAGGTGCATTATGTTTGAGGGTTATTTCTCTACACAATGTCTCTCCAGGCAACTATTTGCTGAGAGCTATTGGCTTAGTTTTGACGTTGCCTGATTGTCGCTTCCTTCAATTTCTGATCATTAACTAAATGGGAGGCCATTAATCGACGGGCCGAGGAGGAAATAATTCCCCAGCACATATGTATTACCCTCCACCCACCCGTCCAGTACACAGCCGCAGAGTGAAAGGAATGTTCAATTAAACATCAAGAACACAATAATGTCTGGGGTGGGAATGGATTGTAAGGCTCTGCTGGTAAGGATTGAACGGTGACTCAGATGCCGGGACCTGAAGGCTCCTGCTGAGAATAACGTGTTTTCTAATGGTACTGAAGTATGCTATCTCAATAATTATTACTGGATCCACGAAACTAAGTAGTCACAAGTGGAGTAAACAACTTGTACACATACGGTAGGGTCACATGAAGTACTGTCATTACACAAGGTGAAAGTGACACAAAGATGATACAACCATTGTCTGTTGTCAGAAAACAGGTCACAGGTATACCAGCATGGTCTATATCACTATATTCAAGAATATGTATAACTTATACCTGTTGTACATATATCGAAATCCAAAGATGAGTCCAGCACCCGGAGCGGAGGTAAGCTCTTATCAAATGTTTATTGCAAAACTATCATGGTCCCAGGAATATAAAGTACATTTGATGCGTTTTGGCATAAAAACAGGACTTTTTCACAACTTGGTATGACCAAGATGTGAACAAGGCGCGTATTTACACTGAAATGTGCCAACTGTACTTTTTATTCCTGTGCCTATAGAGAGACAACTGAACCTCCTTGAGTAGTCAACATACAAAAATTCTTTATTTCGTAAAAAGGCACATACATTTAAAAAAAGTCATAACAAACAGTGAACTGCGACCGAGAAAATACATTAAAAACAACAGAAAACATACAAATGAGGGGTGCTGCTGTCAGGCACTATAGAGATGATGAGGGAAAAAGAGACTACAAATCAATGGTATAATACCATAAAAGAGACCCTTAACCAGCTCTATCACAAGGTGACCCTATAAAGTGTTTCAAGGGGTACCCCTTGAAAAAGGTTGTTTGCCGACACGTGCGTTGGGGTGGGGGCAGCTGTCTGGCTGGCATATCGAATCCACTTGGGTAAAGTATAACACTTTATATGGTCACCTTGTGATAGAGCTGGTTAAGGGTCTCTTTTATGGTATTATACCATTGATTTGTAGTCTCTTTTTCCCTCATCATCTCTATAGTGCCTGACAGCAGCACCCCTCATTTGTATGTTTTCTGTTGTTTTTAATGTATTTTCTCAGTTGCAGTTCACTGTTTGTTATGACTTTTTCTAAATGTATGTGCCTTTTTATGAAATAAAGAATTTTTGTATGTTGACTACTCAAGGAGGTTCAGTTGTCTCTGTATAGGTATATGGTTTGTAACTAGAACCCATTAATATTATTTCAATACAACATCCTCCACTCATAGAATAACGCATATGTGCTTCAGTGTGGGGGAGATCTGCTATACTTCTTTCTTTTGTATACATTTTTATTGCTGTGACAGTTTGGCAATAAAAATTGGATACAAGCTTACCTCCGCTCCGGGGGCTGGACTCATCTCTAGATTTCTGCTTGTGGGCTGTTCCCTAGGCTTGTCCGAGCATCGGAGAGGGAGAGATGCCTGGTGAGCTGACTACTACAGACTTTACATATGACAACTACAGGCTGTACATATATCATTATATACAGAAGATGCCTGTATGACACCAGCATGGTCCATTTTATTTTATACGAGAAGATGTATAACTCATACCAGCTATACATACATAATTATATAAAGAATATGTCCAAGGTATACCAGCACTATACTGTATATAAGAAGAGACATAACCTACACCAGCAGTACATATAAAACTATATACCCGAGGATGCCCAGGTCCATATCATTACTGTCTTTTGGGGCTTAAAAGTGTAATTTCCCACTGTAAGCATAGATAGGACTTTGATTAAAGGGGTTAGAAAAACATCACAGTTTTCTCCCAAAACAGGACCAGCCTTCCATTGAGGTGAATAGAGCTGAGTTGTAATACCACACACAACTCGAGGACAAGAGAAGTGCTATTTTTAAAAAAAATGCAGCTACATTTTCCTAATGGTTAACCCCTTTAACTATGCAAATAAATGGGCACTGTCACTTTAAAATGTTGTAGCGACATACCAAAAATTGACCTGGTACAGGCACTAGAACTAGCTGGGTGAAGCATGCGCTAAGCGCATTCCTAGCTCTGTGTCACGTGACTAAAATGTGCTCCCAATGTAAGTCTATGGGAACAACTCGGTCATGCCACAGAGTGGGGAGAGAAGCGCTCAGCAGCATGCCTCTTTCCCAGCTTGTTCTCTTGATCAGTCGGGATTTGAACACTCAGAACTTGAACAATAAAAACTTTTGACATTTCTGTACAAGTGACAGGCATACTTGTCTGATCATAGAAGTCTGACCAGGCTAAACCAAATGCTCTACAATTGCTTTTTCTTTTTCTGCCTTTTTACAAAACTGCAGCATGCCCCTCAAATAAATGGGATTCTGCTTTTGCAGTTCAGCCAAAAGCCCAGCCCCCTTGCTCTGTGGTGGGATTTCCTTTATGCCATCAGTTCTTATGATGAGAACTCCTATAACCCGCTATACAGTTTGGTGCAGCCTCTGAGTGGGTTAAGTGGCCTATGAGTAAGACAGCTCTGGCCTTGTGATGCAGGAGAGGAGATATTTTCGTGGCCAGCGGGAAGCTGGTGAATAATGAATGTGACATGTCGGCTACACCCATCACCCTCTCCGTCCCACGCCTGACATTTTATTCTACCTGAAGGGCTTTCTGCTATTTGGGACAGGATCACCAGCCGAGTGTGGAGCTTCTCCGCAGTCACTTCTTATCACTTTCTGCAGCTAGCGTGAACTTTAAAAGACACAGCTGATTAGGTGGTTGCCCTCGCCATGTCAGCCCACGACTCTCTCCATTCGGAGGGCGCTCTGCTGCTTCTTTATCTAGACCTGAATAAGGAACATTTATAAAATCAGCTAAATCAATCTGCTTTATTCTAATCACTAGGATTCATCCAGGCGAGTGGAAAGAGAAGGACTGATGAAAGAGCACTAAAAAGCTGAGGGTCTGACAGGTAATTCCATGGAATGAAATTTGTGATTTCTGTTTTAGTCATCAGCATGTATCTGATTCTCTAATAACCCTAAATTACTGGATACAATAGTAATATTGGTAAAAGTGCCCAATATTTGGCCTCAGGTTTTATAGACAATGGAGCCCTAGGCAGGAAGCAAAGTAAATGTGATTCCAAAATCACTGAAAGGGTTAATTATGAATATCATGATGGTCTAAGGTAGTGAAGGAGCTAATGCTACATTCACCGGCGGCCTAAGGCAGTAAAGAGGTCAAGCAAAGCCAGGTTTCTCCTTGGGGGCCCCCTAAGAACAATTTTACCACTTCCTAAAACTAGCTGTAATGGTTTTGCCATGCAGCTCTATTAAAGGTGCAGAGGAGCAGGTGAGGGCTCTGATCACCCCGCTCATTACATATGGCTTGCATCTTCTCATGGTCCCTTTTGTGCCTTCTGTTTGGTGTTATTGCTGTTCATAGACATGCATTTTATAGACGGCAGGAAACCCCCATATCCCCCATAATCTTTACCATTTAATTTAGAAGCAATTATGAACACATATTATTGCATCAGTCCTGATCTGTTTTCTTTGTACAATAGAAGAAAATAACATATATGGGTTTTATCTGCTATTGAAATTCCATTTCTGTATCACTAAACATGATGCAATGCTTCATGCGATTCTAATAATAGAAAAGCATTAACTTCAGGAATAACACATACTGATGAGCTCAAATATGCATGACTTGTACCATTACCACATAGTAACACACGAAAATATGATGTAGGCACGGCACACAGATTCTGACCTCAGCCACTGCTGCAGCCATAGGGAATACTGAGGAAACTGCTACTGTATTCTACTCTATATCTCTTATGTGCACATGCAGCAGTCTATAGACAAAGCCCTGAAAATCTCTCAAGGACACATCACACAGTGATTTCAGGGAGATGCAATGTATACAGTATAAGGTGGGCGGTCGCTTACATGAACCGCCAATGTGCAGCTTCCACCTACACCAAGTCGTAGGAATATATCAAATGAAACATCACTGGAGTTTTATTTTGTCTGCATATATTTTGTCTTTGTGCATATATATATATATATATATCTATATATATATATCTCAATGTCTTTCAAACTTAGGGATATCTGTACAAGCATAAACAATTGTGTTGTGAATCAATGATGCATTGGAGAGGCAAGGGGACATGGTTTACATGTTGATGGCCACAGATAATTGACCTTTTATGCTATTAAAATCTTCTTTGGTTTGCATTTTTCTAGTGTCCTTGGAATTAATGGCAGCATGGAGCAGTACTTGCAGTCCATTCCGGTTGCATAGGTAGTCTATCCCCTCCAGGATGGCACAGCTATTGTGCCATAGTTTGCTGAGTCTCCCAGCACAGTCTGAAGAGTATGAAGCAGACAGTAGCACAAGGGCCATTACAAGGGCCAGACAGTGATGAAAAAAGGCATCAACCCAGCAGCAGGACTGTTATCTGCTCCATTGGGAGGAGATCTCTAAGGACACCATTCACGGTCATTAGGAGCATGTCTGGATGTTGTAAGGAGTTCATACAGTCATCTGGTGTACACAACCACTACTGAGCCACATTAAGAGTTGCCATTAAAGATAGGCGAATTTACACTACAAAGTAAATCACTTAAGGCCCTATTCCACGGAACGATTATCGTCCGTATTCGGCTGATATCGGCCGCTACGGACGATAATCGTCCCGTGGAATAGAGTGCAACGATCAGCCGACATCGTTCATGTCGGCTGATCGTTGCAGTCGCTTGTTTTTGAACATGTTGAAAAACAAACGACTGATATAGCAGCGATCTGCTGCCGTCGCTCCGTTGAATAGGAGCATCGGCAGCAGACGCTGCTATATCCTATGGGCTGCCCGGACGATCAGCGATCACCCGGGCAGCCCCCCCGCAGCTCCCCGCAGCCCCCTTCCGCACTCAACCGCTCGCTGCAGCCGCGTTGAATAGCGGCGGCAGCGAGCGGGGAACGAGGAGCAAACGAGCGCTGAGAGCGCTCGTTTGCTCCTCTAAACGACCCGTGTAATAGGCCCTTTAGTTAGCTCAGCAATTGGCTTATCAGCCTGGGAAAGCTGGATCCAGTACTGCTAGAAGTTTTGAAGGACTGGATCGAGCTTCTCCAGGCACCCAGAGCAGGGCAACATGGACTTCAAAGGCAGCCGGCTGATAAGCCGATTGCTGAGCTAACTGAGTGATTTAATTTGTTTGTAGTGTAAATTCTCTTTAATGGCAACGCTTAATGTGGCTCAGTAGTGTGTGTGTGTACCCCAGATGACTGTATGCACTCCTTACAACGTCCAGACATGCTCCTAATGTGTCCTAAAGTCCCCATTACACAGGGTGACTATGAGGAGCAAAGGAGCGCTGTCAGTGCTTGTTTGCTCCTCATTCCGCGCTCACTGCCGTCGCTATTACATGCGCCAGCAGCGAGCAGGTAAGTGCAGGAGGGGGGGGGGGGGGCTGCCCAGGTGATCGCTTGATCGTCCAGGCAGCCCATAGTATATAACAGCGGTCTGTTTCCGCCGCTCCTATTCCACTGAGCAATAGCAGTAGGTCGTTGCTGTATGAGTCGTTCTTCTTTCAACAATGTTGAAAGGCAAATGACTGCAACAATCAGCCAACATCGTTGCATTGTTGTCGGCTGATCGTTGCCTTCTATGATACGGAATGATTATCAGCCAAATACGGCCTATAATCGTTTCATGTATTAGGGCCTTAAGAGATCTCCTCCCAATGGAGCACATAACAGTCCTGCTGCTGGGTTGATGCCTTTTTTCATCACTATCTGGCTATCCTCATGTAATGGCCCTTGTGCTAGTATCTGCTCCATATTCTTCAGACTGTGCTAGGAGACTCAGTAAACTATGGCACAATGGATGTGCTATCCTAGAGGGGATAGACTACCTATGCAACCGGGATGGGCTGCAAGTACTGCTCCATGCTGCCATTAATGGCAAGGACACTAGGAAAATGCATTTGTACTGTAAATTCACTCATCTCTAGTTACCAAGATGAAATTTCTCACAAATTGCATCTGCCTTGCAACTTATTACTTTGACATTTGATGTGATCTGTGACCCAGCCCTTAGGGTCTGTTCCCACATACAAAATAGACTGTGGATTTAAAGAGTGCAGGAGTGCAGGAAGTGAGCGGCGGGGAGCAGAGGGCTTGAGCCATACTCTGCTCCTCACAAAACCCCCTTAATGCTGCAGATTTTATATTTATTTATATTTATATATTTATATTTGATCAAAGAATTATCAAAGAATTACACAATTTATAGAAACTAAGACTGTTGACTTGACTAGCTGAGCTTTATTGGTTGCTATGGGCAAAAAAGGACATTTTTACTTTAAGCCCCAGTTCACACTGAGCAAAAACGGTGGAATCCCACCGTGCTCAGTGTCCTGCAGTATTTCTATGGAAGCGCGTGCGCGCCTCCGCTTCCTCCCCTCTCCACTCAAAGAAGTGACATGTCAATTCTTTAAACGGAGATTGGCGGCAGCGGAGGCCAGCGCACGCTTTCATAGAGATACTGCAGGACGCTGAGCACGGTGGGATTCCGCGGCTGAATTCCAACAGGGTCTAAGACTCTTTGAAGAATCTCCCCTGGAGAGTTTCAGGTTGCCTAGCATCCAGCTAATTTTTCATCTCGGTGACCACCTTACAGTAAAGTAGGCGCTTCTAGTAAGTTTCATCTACTACACATTAGACTGTCTCTCCCAGGACAAAGGCTTGTTTCAGTACACAAATTACTGTACATTTACCTGGAAGCACTATTAATCGGCATCAGAAAAATCAGAGTGAGGGGATGCAATATGCTATCTGTGTGTATGGGAGAAATTATTCTGCATCCAGGGTTTAACCATACAATCATACTTGTTGTGTGTGTCAATATCCAGTTATTTATCTAAGTTCATGGGAGGACACAAACATATACACAGCTGTCCATTCAGTCCCAACACTGCCTGGCGCTGTCCATTTGAGCGTGGTGCTGATCGTACTGACAAGGTGGTGAAAGAATAGCTCTGACTCTAATGTAAGATAATGAATGTGCTCCTGTTCTCTGACCCACCATTCACTTCTCCGACAACTCTGTAAACTGACGGAAAACTTCAACCCTTGTTTCCACTCAATTATCAGTTTTTCTGTCTCTGAAGCTTTACCCATAGTGGGTCAAATAGAAAGATCAGTCAATACCGGGGTATTACCAATGTTACACAGTCCTGCAGAGGGAGAAGAACACAGTTTTATTAAAAGAAATGCCCTGAAGAACAAGAAAAGTATCTACACAATACATCAAATAATACACCAAAACAATTCTGTTAGTGTATTATGCTACAAGAATGTGCTCAAATACCACAAAAGACTAGATGGACTCAAGATTTAGACCCCCAAGACCACATATTAAACAGGTGGCTTATTGTGAGGAACTGTATAATAAATGAAAGATGGAGGAAATAGTATGCCATCATTCAGATGATATTTCCTGATCATTGACTTATCACACAGAACTCTATCTTCTTGGCATCTATCTTCTTACATGGTACCTTGTCTGACCATAACACCTGAGATGTTATCCATGAACGATACTGGTGTCTTAGATATTATGATAGGAACATACCAGGAGGACAGAACCACAGCAGCTATCCAACTTAGGGCCAACCCTAAAAACCACTACATAGACACTGACACCCATCTGGTCCAATGGGAAGCCACATTCTAGAATTTTTGAGAGCCAGGGCTATATTCTCTGCAATATATAATATTTTGCATTCATGTATGTAAGTATCTCTCTGACTAGACTCAGACCACATAAGTTCCTAGGTTTACATCTTCTGTGATGGGACTTAGATTAAAGGGGTTAGAAAAACATCACAGTTTTCTCCCAAACAGGACCAGCCTTCCATTGTGGTGAATAGAGTTGTAATACCACACACAACCTGAGGACAAGAGAAGTGCTTTTTTTTTTTTTGAAGAATGCAGCTACATTTTCCTAATGGTTAACCCCTTTAACTATGCAAATAAATGGGCACTGTCACTTTAAAATGTTGTAGCGACATGCCAAAAATTTGAGCACCGAATGGTGCTGTATCTAACATCCCATGATATAATGTATCTTACGGTGCCACAAATGCCTACTATTGTGTACATACCCCTTGTGCCACCAGGATATGGACTCTATGGGAGGCATTTATTAAGTCCGGCGTTTTTTACGCCGGACGTAAAAATGCCCCCGCAGCTCCGGCGCTACGGAGATTTATGTAGAGGCGGACTGCCTCTACATAAATCCTGTGCGCGCCGTTGCGCACCGCCGAAAACCTGCGCCAGCTGAGGACTGGAGTAGGTTTTCGGCGTACATTTCGGCGGAACGGATGATAAATCGCGTGGACTCTGAGTCCGCGCCCTCCGTTCCGCCCACTCTCCGCCCCTTTTCCGCCCCCTTTCCGCCCCCTGGCGTACTCGGGGGAAAGTGACGATTTGCGAATATTTTATTCGCAAATCCGCCATTTTTGCTTAAAAAAACACGCAAATCGGCACTTTCCGCCGAAAATCATCCATTCGCCGGATGATACATGTGGCCCTATGAGATCTGTGAACGTGTCATGTAAAAGTTTTATGTGTCCAACTTCAATAAAACTTTTTAAAGCCTCTTTTCACTGCTGTCAGTGCAGTATTTCATTTATGACTTTCACTGTCCTACCCTACATCAACCCCCTTTAGGCTGGTAGGAATTATCACCATCACTGTCATCCTTACCTGCCCCCACTGTTTCCTGGCCAGGCATCACTTATGTTCTATAGTATAACAGTTTAGGCTTAGTATCCCTGCTTTTGTTAAACTTGGCAATCAATCCTGGTCCCAGGCTCCCCACGCACTTCACAAACGCTTTGCTCCCTCCCAAGATGAATTGACATTGCAGCCAAAACACGTCCAGTCCGGTCGGCTCAGATAAATGAATCAGAGGCCCCCTGCGCTCTGCGCCAAGGCAAATCATTTCCTTCTTTATGGCCACTGATTAAATCCAGGCTTCTGGTTGTGTATTTGAGTTGCATCGTTTGCTCCAGGGGACGCCATGAACAGCAAGTCGCAGCTTATGACTTATAGCCGGGAATGGAGACGGCTCTGAGAGATGTTTATTACCCTGCACTGACAGCATGTGTTTATATGTGACCCCCTGAACATTCCTGGGGATGAAGAAGAACGACTACAATTCCAACTACAATAACCATAGCTGCATAATCATAGCATGACTTAGAGGTGTTGTGATAACACAGGGACATTGACTTATGGAGAGTATTTGTAACAGAAAAAGATAGCAGTAAGCAAAATTTCAGGTTTTGCTACCTAGGGAAGAAGGACTATAGTGTTTTGTTGACACTAGGGCCAATGAATGATGTATAAATCAGTTCAGATCTTGGGTGTGTGTCAGTCTTCACAGTATTTCTGGCATTCTATTCATGAACCATGAAGGACAGGATGACAAGTGAGGAGCGGTGCATGATGTACATTAGAAATGCCTTTAATGCCTTTCATTTCTTTAAACTATAACCAAAGTTCTATGAACAGTTGATGGCATTGTGCATCGCTCCCCGAGAACTACACATGGTGAATGTAAAATTTTACCAGCTAATTTGCCTTTCAGTTATAAATAGAACCCGTTGTAACACCTCAGATGTAAAGTTTTACTCGCTGCTGCAGACCTGAAATTTCTAAAGCGTTGCTGCTATGCACTCATTTTAGAAAACCAGAATGTGTTACTAGGGACGACTACAGCGCGGTGGAGGGGAGGGTGTAAAGCTGGGAGGTCTTTCATAGATCATCTTTAACATTGTGCTAGAACCAAATGCTCTCAAGTCCATTGTCATACACTGTTGCTTTTGGTATATGGTTATATTCTTTGATTTTGAATAAAACAGTGCTCAATAGGGCTGATATAATACTATTGATGAGATAAACTAAGCAGAAAGCTGACAGTATTTGCAGGGGGCATGTCCTCTGTTTTGTCAGATGCCCGAACATGTTTACTACGGGGCAAATTTATCGATTGTGCTCCTGGCACACGTCACAGAAAAGGTGAAATTTTGTGCAAACCATGCGATTTGCACGTGGCATAAGCTCCACTCTGCCTGTTTGCGTAAATCATGTCAGGAATCTACACCTGCTCTGGGGCAGGTATAGATTTCTGTGCGGTAGACTCAGTTCCTGCCTGGTGTGTGCCTCATAGTAGATCCGGTGGACCACATGGGGACGAGACTTCACTTAAGACGTACAAGGGCGTCGGGCTTGATAAATGTCTTCCTATATCTTTTCCTACAATTTTTGTTGCATCTAATTTACACTTACCTGATTAATTTAAAGTAGTCTTTTTACATTAGTGACATGAATTGTGAAGTTTTGTTGGTGCACACATGAAAAAACAATTAAATACACTGAGGGCCTTCAGAGAAACTAAACACCTAATGTGTAAGGATTTTAAAAACCTAACAATCTTCGTAAATCTGGGCCTATGAGTTAGGTTTATTGCTTTTTTTTCCTTTGAGGTTTCTGGAATATTAGTATTGTGGCCCCTTGTATCTCTGTAGAAGCTTTTAGCAATGTATTGAATACACGCTCCACCTTTCTGTGGAGCGTGTATTCAATACATTGCTAAAAGCTTGTAATCTAGTACATATATGTGCCCCTGGTGATCTAATAGTATTAGTGTACAGTCCCATATGATATTTTGGAACCAGAAACCAATCCCTGCCTAATCCCATGTGGATATCAATGAAATCTTCTGTTTTATTGTATAGTGTTAAAATCAAAATGGGATAACAAGACATAAAGCAATAGTACCATTTCCATTTTGTTCTTATGGGGGGCAGGGAACTCCAGTAGTGGCCCCAAAAACACCAGAGACTTCGGCTGGGGAGAGGAAAGGCGTTAAGCAGGTGCGTTCACAGGAGCGACAATTGTATCATGCCTGACTGGTCGCTTCATCTGGCTTAGAACATCTATCTATATAACACTGTTGTGGGGCATCTTCTGTATGGTGGCATTATTTGGTCACTATATGGTGGCAATATTCTGATTGGCGTCAGAAAAAGACCACTTGGTTCATCTCGTCTGCCCTTTTAGTGACTACTTTTTATTATCTTAGGATATATATATGATATATACAGCCCTGCAAGTGCCCAAGATGCAGAACAGAGAAGGTTCACCTTATCCATATGATGTCAGAGTGTGTTTAAACCACGGTTCTACATTACTATACTACTACTATTTACTAACAGAAATCCATAGCAATTATACTCTGATTGACCCTTCCCTGCTCTTTCCACAGAGCATCACTTCAATGGTTAACAGTACATCTTAGCATTTCAGAGAAGGAAACACAGGCATGTCTTTGTGATCTCATACAACCTCTTTAACAGTCACTTAACCTCATAGACAGGTTATAAATGAGAATCAGTCATTAGAAGTATGCTTCCTTCCCCCATAACAGTGTGCTGGCCTGTCAGTGCTCGGGGTTTTAAAGACTGTCTTAACTCAATGAAGAAACAAACAGCGTTTGATGCCCTTGGAGTGCTGCAGGCGGTGTAGAAAAAACTAATGAGTGAGAGATTTATAGTGTGTTATAAAACACAGAATCCGTGTAAAGAGAACTGTCACAAATGAGAGAACATGCAAAGCGCTAGTGCCATTATCTCCCTTAATGTTAATGCCATTAAAGGTGCAGCATTATATAAATGGGTTAAAAAAAGCTGAGGAATCTAGAGCATCCAACACATCAGATTAGATATTTCACAGATCTATCTTGCAGCGTCTAGCACAGTTTTTACAGTGTTACATAAACGGGGTGACTGACTGTAATGAGTGGTCAAATCAGTCATTACAGATTACATCAATGTATGGCAAGCTTTAGATCAACTATAATAATATATACAATTATGTGTATATACACTACTGTTCAAAAGTTTGGGGTCACATTGAAATGTCCTTATTTTTGAAGGAAAAGCACTTTACTTTTCAATGAAGATAACTTTAAACTAGTCCTAACTTTAAACAAATAAACTGTATACATTGGTAATGTGGTAAATGACTATTGTGGCTGCAAATGTCTGGTTTTTGGTGCAATACCTACATAGGTGTATAGAGGCCCATTTCCAGCAACTATCACTCCAGTGTTCTAATGGTACAATGTGTTTGCTCATTGGCTCAGAAGGCTAATTGATGATTAGAAAACCCTTGTGCAATCATGTTCACACATCTCAAAACAGTGTAGCTCGTTACAGAAGCTACAAAACTGACCTTCCTTTGAGCAGATTGTGTTTCTGGAGCATCACATTTGTGGGGTCAATTAAACGCTCAAAATGGCCAGAAAAAGAGAACTTTCATCTGAAACTCGACAGTCTATTCTTGTTCTTAGAAATGAAGGCTATTCCATGCGAGAAATTGCTAAAAAAATATAAGATTTGCTACAACGGTGTGTACTACTCCCTTCAGAGGACAGCACAAACAGGCTCTAACCAGAGTAGAAAAAGAAGTGGGAGGCCGCGTTGCACAACTAAGCAAGAAGATAAGCACATTAGAGTCTCTAGTTTGAGAAACAGACGCCTCACAGGTCCCCAACTGGCATCTTCATTAAATAGTACCCCCAAAACAAATGTTGATCTACAGTGAAGAGGCGGCTGCGGGATTTTGGGCTTCAGGGCAGAGTGGCAAAGAAAAAGCCATATCTGAGACTGGCCAATAAATGAAAAAGATTAAGATGGGCAAAAGAACACAGACATTGGACAGAGGAAGACTGGAAAAAAGTGTTGTGGACGGATGAATCCAAGTTTGAGGTGTTTGGATCACAAAGAAGAACGATTGTGAGACACAGAACAAATGAAAAGATGCTGGAAGAATGCCTGACGCCATCTGTTAAGCATGGTGGAGGTAATGTGATGGTCTGGGGTTGCTTTGGTGCTGGTAAGGTGGGAGATTTGTACAGGGTAAAAGGGATTCTGAATAAGGAAGGCTATCACTCAATTTAGCAACGCCATGCCATACCCAGTGGACAGCGCTTGATTGGAGCCAATTTCATTCTACAACAGGACAATGACCCTAAACACACCTCCAAATTGTGCAAGAACTATTTACAGCAGAAGCAGGCAGCTGGTATTCTATCGTTAATGGAGTGGCCAGCGCAGTCACCAGATCTGAACCCCATTGAGCTGTTGTGGGAGCAGCTTGACCGTATGGTACGCCAGAAGTGCCTATCCATCCAATCCAACTTGTGGGAGCTGCTTCTAGAAGCGTGGGGTGCAATTTCTCCAGCTTACCTCAACAGATTAATAGCTAGAATGCCAAAGGTGTGCAATGCTGTAATTGCTGCAAAAGGAGGATTCTTTGACGAAAGCAAAGTTTGATGTAAAAACAATGTTATTTCAAATACAAATCATTATTTCTAACCTTGTCAATGTCTTGACTCTATTTTCTATTTATTTCACAATGTATGGTGGTGAAGAAGTGTGACTTTTCATGGAAAACACAAAATTGTTTGGCTGACCCCAAACTTTTGAACGGTAGTGTATGTCTTTGTTCCTTTTTGGCATTATATTTGCAAAAAATATATAATCTCTATGAAAAAATATTGATTTTGGTATAAACGGTGCTAAATGTTCATTGTGCTACATGCTCAGTGGGTGGGGCTGGGTATACGGCTTTAAGGTAGGTGTGTGTCTTCATTGTGAAGAGGTGTGGCTTGAATGTCACCTGCTGCACCTAGATGTGGCAAAATGTAGGTATAGATACTTTAAGGTAACCTCCTCTTGGCGAATTTAGTAAATAGTCTAAGCCAGTGTGATAGATCTGTGTAGTTCCAGACTATGGTGTACAGATTTTAACACACCACTGATTAACCTGGGCCACTTTTTTTGTTAAACCTCCTTTTGTAAGCACAGTCTATGTTCCAAACACAGTTTTTTTTTCTTCTGTGTTTTAATCATGGTGGATTTTTCATTACTTCTGTATTACTACTGTCTTGTCTGTAGGAGTACTGAACCTAACTCAACCCACTGTCCTTGCTTATTTAGATGGTCTGCCCTAGGGGGCAGCCCCCAACTGTGTGACTGTTCTCCCTAGATGTAAGACCCGTCAGGGGTAAAGGAAGGTCAATAGTCCATGTCAAAACCAGCCATGTACGGATAAGCCACAAATTGTGAACCAAGGAAAGTCAATAACAAGCCAAAGGCCAATGGTCTCCAGGAGGAGACCAATACCACAGACAGAGTCAGAAACAGAGGCAATACAATTAAACATAGTCACAGTCAAACACAGTATAAAATGGACCTGTCAGCCGAAAACAGGGGTATAAATGAGCCTATGGCTAGATAGGGCTAGTTGTCAGGAATCAGGGAATACCAGTAGTGAATTTATTTACACATATACAGGAGGAATAACAAAGGATTTGCCCTATGTTAAGTTGTAAGATAAGAGTCATGTCAGAAAAGCATGACATTTTTAAAGGGAACCTAATATCACTTTCATGCTGCCAAAATTATAAGTCATTGGGGCTAGTCCCAGGTGGCTTCTCCTCTCAATACCAGCCTTGATTGATAGATCTCTTCATGTACCCAAACAGGGAGAAATACATCAACTAAGGGTAGCAATGCAGTAGAAGCCACTGGAGACTACCTTAATGAATGGTGGTTCAGGCAAAATAAAAATGATGTCAGGTTTCCTTTAAGTGCGTCAGTCTTAGAATCTGGTTTCAGCTTCTCAGCAGGATTTCAGCACTGCTGGCCTGGACAGCTCCTGCACTATTCCAGATGTAGATATGAATGCATCAGGCTTATCTCCTCAGTGATTGAGTTTACCTAGCGCAGTCCTTTCTGTATCTCAGTCTGCCAGGAGGTGAGCCAGAGAAACACAGCACAGACTGTTCTGTCTCCAACATTCAGAATTAGTATTTTTATCCTTTCTCTATAGATTATTTGTCTCCCATCTTCATCGGGAAGGCTGTGAGAAATCAGCACAATATGCTGCAAAACCCGGCAATTTACTCCTTCCATTTATTGTTTCAATGTCTTCAGCTAGAAAATAAATAATCCTGATCTAGCAGGGGATGAAACAATAAAATAGCGGTGTCTTATGTTCCATACAGTTACTCTCTGCTTTATGGGGGAAATATCTCAGTCTTACAAGTTGCTGCTAGATTTACGGTAGAAACCAAAGCTTAAATTCAGGCAAGGAATATTTCAAGTTTTGAAACTTTATGATTAGAGGAGACAAGATCAGTTTGCCTAACACTAGATATTAATACATAAGTATCTTCACATAAGCCAATGTTCTGCATGGTAAAAACTATAGGGCTCAGTAAACAGGGATGGAAGACTGAGCAAAACAATACTTCCCTGAGCAGAGGTTGGGTATCTCTTTTCTATAGGAAGGTCCAGATTTTGGGTTAGAAATTCAACCAAATCTAAATCAACCTATAAAAAGTAAACTGGTGACTGTAGCTTAGATCTACAAAAGGTAACCTAGATATGCATGATATATGTAAAAAAAGAGGAAGGATGGTTAATGTTAGCGGCAGAGGATATCTGATCAGTGGGCATCTGACACGCAGCACCAATAAGCTGTTTCCCTAAGTCGTGGCTCCAGCATACACAAAGTCAAAAGCAGAGAGCTCCATTCTCTGTATAGTGGCCATGCTGAGATACTGCAGCTCATCTCCTATTCACTTACTAGCAGTAGCCCAGCACTGCCACTGCACAATGAACAGAGCAGCCTGCTTCTGGCTCTGTTCACTGTGAATCTGCTTGAGCCCAGCCAAACAATTTATTAGCAGGGGTGCCATGGTCCTGTGTGGAGGCTTGTTTTTTTGTGGAGGGAGCTGTAGCTTTTATTAGTATTGTCTTGGGGTACATGTGCCTTGTTGTGCACTTTTTATAAAAAAAAAAAATATATATATATATATATATATATACACTACCGTTCAAAAGTTTGGGGTCACCCAAACAATTTTGTGTTTTCCATGAAAAGTCACACTTATTCACCACCATACGTTGTGAAATGAAAAGAAAATAGAGTCAAGACATTGACAAGGTTAGAAATAATGATTTGTATTTGAAACAACATTGTTTTTACATCAAACTTTGCTTTCGTCAAAGAATCCTCCTTTTGCAGCAATTACAGCATTGCACACCTTTGGCATTATAGCTATTAATCTGTTGAGGTAAGCTGGAGAAATTGCACCCCACGCTTCTAGAAGCAGCTCCCACAAGTTGGACTGGTTGGATGGGCACTTCTGGCGTACCATACGGTCAAGCTGCTCCCACAACAGCTCAATGGGGTTCAGATCTGGTGACTGCGCTGGCCACTCCATTACCTATGATAGAATACCAGCTGCCTGCTTCTGCTGTAAATAGTTCTTGCACAATTTGGAGGTGTGTTTAGGGTCATTGTCCTGTTGTAGGATGAAATTGGCTTTAATCAAGCGCTGTCCACTGGGTATGGCATGGCGGTGCAAAATTGAGTAATAGCCTTCCTTATTCAGAATCCTTTTTACCCTGTACAAATCTCCCACCTTACAGCACCAAAGCAACCCCAGACCATCACATCACCTCCACCATGCTTAACAGATGGCGTCAGGCATTCTTCCAGCATCTTTTCATTTGTTCTGCGTCTCACAAACGTTCTTCTTTGTGATCCAAACACCTCAAACTTGGATTCATCCGTCCACAACACTTTTTTCCACTCTTCCTCTGTCCAATGTCTGTGTTCTTTTGCCCATCTTAATCTTTTTCTTTTATTGGCCAGTCTCAGATATGGCTTTTTCTTTGCCACTCTACCCTGAAGGCCAAAATCCCGCAGCCGCCTCTTCACTGTAGATGTTGACACTGGTGTTTTGCGGGTACTATTTAATGAAGATGCCAGTTGGGGACCTGTGAGGTGTCTGTTTCTCAAACTCTAGAGACTCTAATGTGCTTATCTTCTTGCTTAGTTGTGCAACGCGGCCTCCCACTTCTTTTTCTACTCTGGTTAGAGCCTGTTTGTGCTGTCCTCTGAAGGGAGTAGTACACACCGTTGTAGGAAATCTTCAATTTCTTAGCAGTTTCTCGCATGGAATAGCCTTCATTTCTAAGAACAAGAATAGACTGTCGAGTTTCAGATGAAAGTTCTCTTTTTCTGGCCATTTTGAGCGTTTAATTGACCCCACAAATGTGATGCTCCAGAAACTCAATCTGCTCAAAGGAAGGTCAGTTTTGTAGCTTCTGTAACGAGCTAGACTGTTTTCAGATGTGTGAACATGATTGCACAAGGGTTTTCTAATCATCAATTAGCCTTCTGAGCCAATGAGCAAACACATTGTACCATTAGAACACTGGAGTGATAGTTGCTGGAAATGGGCCTCTATACACCTATGTAGATATTGCACCAAAACCCAGACATTTGCAGCTAGAATAGTCATTTACCACATTAGCAATGTATAGAGTGTATTTATCAAAAATAAGGACATTTCAATGTGACCCCAAACTTTTGAACGGTAGTGTATATATATATATATATATATATATGTATATTATTGGTTTGGACTTTTAGAAACACAGTGATACCAGTTATGTGTCTCTTTGTAATTTTATTTTAGTCTAATATAGTAATACAGATTCACATAACTTCAAATCTCCAGAGGACACTTATACTCTTACTGAATACTGTTTTAAAGGAGCTGAATTTAGTCAGTAAAGCACAGTAAAGGCTCAGCTACTTCTAGTATGTAATTTCTACATATATTGTGCCCCCTGCTGGACACTTCATGTAAATACACATGAGCTGAGTCGTGACATCACCTTTTTTTTTTTAGAGAAATTGAGGCCTGCCAGAACTACTAAAATGAGGGAAATAGCACTATACAGTATGTGCACTTCCCATAATAAGTGTACATTAGGAATTTGTCTAACATTGCTTATGTAATAACATATTAAAAATAAATTTTGGCTGAAGTTCTCCTTTAATATTGTTATTTATTGTAACACATGGTAAACTTGTCCAGCAAAAAGCAAGTGCTTTACAAAAGAAATATAAAAATGGCGGCCCTTGGATTGCAGCAATAAGAAATAAATTGTTTTAAGGCCCACAACTGGCTGTCACCAATGGGTTAAGTACATGGAGTTCAGCAGAATTTGCACTGTACACATCCCAAGCCCAGAAGCTCCTGAGCAGCCCCAGATGCCTCAGCAGAGACAATAGTAATAATCTCATTACAGCTCTCATTAAGCTCTTTCAAGTTGTAAACTAGAATAAACCCAGTGTATCCTGGAATCTAGTGCAATGAGACGGCAGCACTAGGACCGCTCGGCGTCTGCCAAGGTCAGGGGTGAGTAGGCAGCAATTCATCATCTCATACTGAAGTCTGCACAATCCCGTGGAGCTCTGCCAGGGGCCTATGCGAACTGCCAGCCTCATCTCCTGTGCTCTGGCAACTCCTGCTCCACACTCTGCAGGAGCCAAATGAAGAAATAAGATTCTGCTGCCGTTCCCTGGGGCTGAGAAAGGGGCTGAGCTAGTATTTAACTCTTCCTTGGCCACGTTCAGATAATCACATTGCTATAGTGGCATCAAATGTGGCAGACATATTCCAGAAATTTCTGCACCTGATACTTGCTTTTGCAGCATGTGCATGGATATCCACAAGCTTCTTTTAAATGAATGGGATAGTTGTAGGAATTTCTGCAGCAAATGTGTCATCTGTAAATGGCCGCTATTGGATTGATAAGTAACATCGCTGGTGTAGCAACAGAAGCTGCAGAGATTTACATCATATTCAAGCTCCCCTGCCACACAGGGCAAAGGTGCTGTAATGCATGTGACACATTATGCCAGCTGTGTAATGATAAATTGTCAGATTGGGCTACTGTCCTGCATAAATTAATGTTCTGTGCTTCTTGTCTCTCTCCATCTCTCTCTCTATACATACACATATATATATATATATATACTGTATATATCCTTAGATAATGTAGAAGCCATCGGTAGTGAGTAGATCTTAAAGGGCTTGTCTAGAGAGCACAGGATGACTGGAGCCTGCTGCTCCCTGATGCTGACCTCCTCTCATTCCACCTCTTAAAAGCAGGGGTGGATTAAGGTCTGTTCAGAAATTGTGGGCCCCAGCTAATACCCCTGTCCCCCACCCCACTAACCATGCCCCAACTAACCCTGGCTGCTAACCAAATGTCCTGCCTGAGGGGGCTATATAACATGTCCTCAGGCTATGTGAACTATAAATGCTGCACAGAAATTTTCTGTGGCCATTAACTGTATCAATTACTAAAGAAAAGCCCAATGCAGCATCTATAGGTCTGAGAACATGGTATATAGCCTCTTCAGGGTATGCGACCTATAAATGATGCAGAGGGCTGGGCTTTGCTCTGGCCATGTTTTCTGTTTGTCCCCCCACTCACAATTTGGTCACAGTCACTCACAGAGTCACAGTCAGGAAGGCACACAGCAGGACAGGAACACTGCTGCCTCCTCCTCGTTCGTCCTATGTCACTTACACGCTAAGCAGCGCTGCGGCAACCCCACCCCCATACTGTGTGAGGCGGAGCCTACTGATTCCCGGGTCGGCATCTGCATCTACTAGTACCCTTTCACTGAGACCTATATAATACTGTGAACAGTTTGATAATGGTTTTTTAGGTGATAGAAGCACCATAAGTACATAACCAGGAACAAGTCAGAACATCCTTCATGGCCCATCTGTGGACAGCATTTTCAGGATCTTACCCCACATTAGTTCAAAGACATTGCTGGCAGAGAGGCCAGTGTCTAGAGGTAAAGCAAATGGACCACCAGGTACATTGCTTTAAGATCTTTACAGCAATAGACCGGTGCCGCAGGAATGTCGGTGCCGCGGTACTTTTTAGGAAACATGGCCCGGTTCTCGCATGTGCCGCCCAAGTCTATTCCTGGTCACTGGCCCAAAGCACTGGAGGCAAGCCCACCTGCCCCTAGTGTTACGAAACCCCTTCCATCTGTGACATGGCTCCATTGATTATAATGGAGCCGCGTCACAGAGGGGCAGACGAGCCCACCTCCTGTGCTTCAGGTCGGGCCGGTGACTGGGAACCGGGCCGCGATTCAAAAACAGGATTTTTTAAACAAAATTGACAATCACAATTATAAAAAGCACAAAAAATAAATAAATGCAGAATGGCAATTCGTAGAGAGTTATTGAGAATGTCTAGATAATCCTACAAAGATTAACCATTTTGTAAACAAAATAAGCACACATGGGTCAAATGAGGACAATATAGGAAAGAGGATACTAGGAAGTTATTCACAACTTCCTGTCAATCTATATTTCTTAATACAAAACCATATGAAACTAGTTATCTCTCGCTAATCAGGCCCAGCAAGAAGTGAATTGGATTGAGAAGGTAGAGAGTAAGGGGGAGAGGGTAAAGGGTAAACAGGGGAGGGAAGACCTATTCTATATTAAGCAGGAGAATTGCTGTAGGCATCAGAATCCTGAAAAGCTAACCAGGAATACCAGGTGGCAGTGTGACATGTTACGGCCTCTGGGGTAATGGCTAGGAGGTCTTCTATATGTTAAATATAGGTGATTCTTGCATACCCATCATTTAAGGTGGTAGTGGTGGTGGTAGTGGGGGCGTCTTTAGATTTCCACTGTTGGGGTATAACCATTTGCTGCTTGTAAAAGATGTTGTGTGAGGGACTTAGACTTAGGAGAGTCAGGTATGGTAACACCTGTTATATCTTAATTCGTAGGACTTCTCATCAAAAACTTAGCAGGCCAGGACAGTTTCACGATAGGTGTCATGTCTCTATCTGTCCCACCATAGGCTCATATGCCCACTAATCCCAAAAAACAATCGAACAACATCGAAAGATTTGCAAATGATTAACAAAGATTTTAAGGTGAGCTCAAAATATGCCATCAACGACATACAAACAACTTCTCATTTGTTGTTTGATCATTGCCTGCATAGACACAGAAAGATTATTGCTTTAATGGAAATAGTGATTTATTGCACAATAATCTTTCTGTGTAGTAGGGCCCTAAGTCAGCAGGGGGAGGAAATTGGCTTCAAAGAGTGTAAAGAGCATGCAGAGATACGGATGGCTAGATAGGTAATGCCCACTGGGGACCAGACAAAGTGAAAGCTAGATTTGAGCAAACGGAGAGTGCCTGGGTTGAGGAAGACATTTAAGGCCTCTGATGTAGAAAGGTTAGGCTATGTTCACACTACGTAAAAAAACACGGCCGTATTTCATAACAATGGCCGAATTTGCGCAAACAACGGCCGTTATTTGCACAAATACGGCCGCTGTTATGAAATACGGCCGTGTTTTTACGTAGTGAACCCAGCCTTCATTTTGAAGTTTGACCAAACACAGAATTTCTCTATTCGAGACATCAATGAGAGGAGGAAGATGTGGGGATTAGTGATGTAGACTAAAAGATCGCTAGGAAAAGCGGAACATTTGTAATCTCCTATTTTTATTCCCTTGATGTCTGGAAGGTTTTTCATGATCAGAACATACAGGAGAGGGGTTGCATATCTTTCTCCAAGGAGCATGAAGTCATAGGTCTCCACAAACCTCTTATGGTGCATTACTGTACTTCTCTTGTTATCAGTTAGTTATAGCTTATACAATACTATACACCAAAACTGTACAGTACAGTGCCCCAAATGCAAGTCACCAGAGTAACAGTACAGTAACTGTATAAGCAGGGGACGCTTATTTTACCTCTGACTGAGTTCAGGGGTACAATAACATGCATAACTCCAAAACTAGTAAAATAATGTTGATTGGTCGTAGCAGTAATAGGGGTTTCCACAAGGGCTACACAGGGTCTACCATGCTAATGGTGCAGTGTCCTTAGGCCTGGCTTCCTTCGAAAGCTTTTAATTTATTCCATTAGCTTCTTTGGAACATTTCATTAAGACCTCATGTGACTACACAATCTGTTTTTCATAATGTTCTGGCCCCACATTGGCCTTGCTAATGCTAATAAAGCTATTGTATCAGACAAAGATCTTGTTTAGTAGATGTCTGAGCTCCTCTTTAATCTCTCTTTGTTTCCTTACCAGATATATAGATTCCAGCTTGTATGTAATTACTGTTAGATTACCCATTAGGGAGCCTACGCATGAGCTGCACAGAAGTAGGAAGGTAGATTTAGCAACATCTTATTGATGAATCTGACTCTAACCTCCGATTGTGTCTTTCTTGGGGCAGAAAACAGAATGAGTTTCTGTTTAGCCTCCCTGCCCATGGAGTTCTCTAACTCTTTAAGGCCAATTCAAGGGCAAAGCAGCTAAAACAGTCACCTGCATATACAATTTTGCTTGGAGACCTCACCAGTGGCCTGCTACAATGGGAGCTACAGTTCTTTACTGCCAAAAGCTAAAGCTTGATGTAGAAAACATAAAATCAATCAGAATACAATCTAAGAATATAAATTACAGGGTCTCAGGATTCTTTTATATGGGCAGATCCATACTCTTGTATAAGTGCAGTATGAGTGAAGGCCATGTTCACGCACTTTCTTTTTCAAAAAAATAATAACAGCCTCTATTTGATATTCAAAATAACGTCCGTTAATTGCTGTTGATTGCATTGAATAACGGACACTGTTCACAAATTAATGTTAAAGCCATTCATTTGCAGCCTTTTTTTTACTTTGTTCTTACATAGATTTTTTTTTGCGTCTTTGCCATTGAAAATAAATAAATAAATAAAATTAGCCCACCCAAAAGGGGCCTCATCAACCTGAACTACAGTAGTTTGATGGCTGCCAAAGTATGTTAAACAACTTTCCTTGAAAACCGCTGTGTGAACAAGGCCTAAATGAGGGTTTTAATGATTGTGTGGATTGTTTTTGTGACCTCTCACATATATCAATTTTAAAAGTATAGGAGAGAAGAGAAAGACGAGGAGGAAGGTGAGTCATAGGTAAGTATTATAGGTGGGTTCTCACCTTGTAGTCTCTTGGGCTTTGTGCATATCGCCCCGATGGATGTGGGGTAACATTCGTCATGGAGAAGGCTGCTGGCCGAATGTTCAAGATGATGCGATGCTCCCATGGGGCCCGTAGTATCAGGAAGAGTAGGAGGCAAAAAAGGTTCTGGTGTTGACTCCTGGCACTGCCATGAACAGATGTCTCCAAAAAGGTGTAATGGTAAAACGGTATAAAGGCTTTATTGGCAAATAAAACCAGTAGTACATTGGCAGGTACAATGAGTATAAAATCATAAAACAAAGAGTATAAAACAATTACGCCTTTCGGGTGAAGGGATATTTTTTATAAATTTTTATGTCCCGAACACATCATTGCTTTATACTCATTGTACCTGCCAATGTACTACTGATTTCATTTGCCAATAAAGCCATTATACCGTTTTACCATTACACCTTTTTTGGAGACATCTGTTCATGGCAGTGTCAGGAGTCAACACCAGAACCTTTTTTGCCTCCTATTCTTCCATATATCAATTTTGGCTGCACGTCCTCAGTTTACACAAGGAGATGTGTGGCTGCCTAATGATTTTTAGGATTGGGATTTTAGAATCTCAGTTAGGATCTAACAAGTGATTGCTTGTTAGATGTAATACTTAATTTTTATGGGAAAAAAATATACTTCTTCTAGGAAAAAGTGGGTGTTCTGTATGTAAGGAAAACATTTCATGTTACAAAACCCTTAGTGATTTATCGTATCTAGGTCATTGTAGGTCACTTGTCAACACAACATTCTTAAAAGTGACGTGCTGTACAGCAGGTGAGGTACCACCCACTAAGCAGAGCTATCAGTCAACCTTCTCCCTCAACAACTTATATTAGTGCACTGCCAAGAAGCTCAACGATGACTGACGTCTGTGAGGCTTTCCTGAAACTGGGGAGAGCGGTCAAGCTTAAAGCTTTACTGAATTGACACTAGACAGGTTTGTTGCAGAAATTTCAGTGACTGCAAAGTTGGTTTCATTCATGTGAATGAGATTGTTTCTACAGCATGTGCATGGATCTCTACAAATTCTATACAGATGAATGGGACAGTTGCAGGAATTTGCCATGTTTGCCAAGGGTGTGGTCACATGCTACTGATTTGCCACACATTTTGAGCAACTGATCTGCAGCAGATCTACACCTGATTTTAATATGTTCCCACATACTATATATATATATATACACTGTATATATATATTATTTATACTATATATGCTGCCGATTTTCTGTTGTGGATTTTATCACTGATATACCAGCAGAAAATATGCAGTAAATATAGTGTGTGTGAACATATTTGAACATACGATGACATAACTTACAGGGAGTTCAGATTCACGTGAACCTGAACACAGTATTTGAAACCCGGTGGCTGGAAAAGATGAATGCAACCCTAGGGCAGCCTGGAAAACATTGATAGAGTCATAAGCCCCTATTACACGGGGCGATAGAGAGGAGCAAACTAGCGTTGCCATTGCTCGCTTGCTCCTCGATCCCCGCTTGTTGCCGGTGTTATTACACGTGTTGGCAGCGAGCGGGTAAGAGTTGGGGGCGTGGGGAGCTGCCCGGGTGATTGCTAGATCATTGTGGCAGACCACAAAAGATAGCAGCAGTCTGCTGCCACCGCTCCTGTTCCACGGAGCCACGGCAGCAGATCGTTGCTACATTAGTTGTTTGTCTTTCAACATGTTGAGAGATAACAACAGACAACAAACAGCTGAAATCGTTCATATTGGCTGATCGTTGCCTCCTATTACATGAGACGATTATCGGCCATAACGGCTGATATTGTCCATATACGGACAATAATCGTTTTGTGTAATAGGGCCAATAGAAACAGGCCGCTGGGATTCAAATATTGAGCATTCAAGTTCGCAAACTATAAGTTCGCTCATCTCTAATGTGTAGCATATATTGTACATGTGAACATACGCTAAAGCTTCTTTCACACCAGTATATTTAGCACATGTCATAAATCTATTTTTTTTGTGAACTGCAATGTGAAGAAAATGCTAATCTATGCGGCTGGCTACATGGGCATATAAAATACACACATATTTTAAAAATGCACCGCACACTACTTTCATCTGGTTCATTAAAGTCTATGGAGAGGAATTAAACTACAAATGCATCCATATTTGATTTGCATCGCACATTTTTTTCCATCTATTTTGCATCCATTTTTCAAAGTGTAGTTCAATTTCCTGTCTAGAAGATGCCCATCAGTATTTACTGTACGGAGATACAGATGCAATATTGAAGCAATACTAATGAAATAATGATGGAATTTCATCCATAATAGATCCATATTACAGACCTATGGCATATGCCCGCGTCAGACGCATCTTATGGTTATTTTATGATAAAGATTCAAAGCCTACAGTATGTCACAAAGCCCTTAAAGCCTCTCTGAGTATACAGACAGAACACAAGAGCATACAAATCATATCAGGCACTAAGTGACTGTGCAGGCAGTTACTGTGGTGCCGAGACATCATAGGAATGGGGAGACAGAGGAAACCAGGGAAGGACCGGAAGCGGCAGCTGCGGGGGATCAGCATGGGTATAACTTGTTTATTCTGTTTACACCAACTCCTGCAGTTTTTCCATTTGCTCAGACGACACCCATTAAAGTTGTAATTATTATAAAGCCTTTAATTTAATGGATAAATTATCAGTTACCATATGACTATTGTAATGTTCTGTAAAATCCATTGTTTTCAGAAAGGCTGCACAATAGGGAAACTCAAGGAAGCAATACGTATCTCATAGTATAAAAAGACTAAAACCAGATGACAACCTTGCTATTCTACAGTTTTTCCAAGTGACTTAATAGAAGATGCTAGAGACTCCTATTAAGTAAATGAGTCTCATAAAAAGGGGCACTCGTGCGTGCAACACATGTCAATGCTCTCACTTCATAATTCCAGGCATGTTAAATAGCTTTGCACAGTTAAGCTGGGAAATTCGATTCTAAAAAAGCACGTCAATAAGTCCGCGAGATAAAACATTACATGGCCACTGCTAGGGATTAGCTGCAGAGGCGGCCATTGTGTAACAGTCAAGGCAAGCAGGAAAAGACAGTGCAATTTGTAACAAGCTGTGAGCGCAAAGCAATCCATTGTGACACGTTGAAGGGAGGAAAACTACCCATTGTGACAATGCAAAGACAATAAATCAGAGATGATGATCCTCAGATTAGAAAATAAATCAGTACGGCATTCACTTCTTGCCCGTAAGGTTTGCAATGAGGAGACGCGGCAGGGACACAAATAATCTTCACTTGGTCCCTATGAAGACAACTGTGGGTGCTGTACAAGGAGGGTGTAATCCTCTGCAACCTTCTCTGTGACACAACATGTGGGTTAAGCCGGTCATTGTCAGAAGGATTCCATTCCTCCACCCTCTGATACCTTCCATCTTCACATTTATTTCACAATGATAAATGATGTTCTTTCTGATGGGAGAGTAGATCTCTAGCAACTTGCATTAAAGGGGTATTCTAGCAAAATAAATATTTTTTTATATGTTGCTGGGCATGGTGTCAAAATAAAAAAACATACTTACCTACCTCAGTCCCCCGAGGCTTGTCTTATCTGTCTGCTTTAAAAGAGACAGAGCAGGACCAGCCTACTAAGCCTATAACTGTATGTGATGGGACACCACTGCGGGCGGTGACTGGCTGAGCGGGCAGGTACTGTTTCGACTCTTTAACTCGGAAGCAGTGAGCAGTGGGGGACTGGAAGTCTATGGAAAGGGAAATGTACTGGGGTAGGCAAGACAAATATGACCGAGCAACACATACATTTGGCTTTAATGGACTATTCTAATGCTACGTTAACACGAAACGATTATCGGGCGAATTCGAACGATAATCGTACGTGTAAATGCGGCGAACGATCGAAAAATCGTTCATTTTGATCTTTTAACATGTTCAGAAATCGTCGTTCGCCGATCGCAAAAAATTCGCTGATCGTTCCGTGTAAACAGTCATCGCGCGATAGTCCGGCCGCCCGCCGCCCCGCTCGCAGCCCAGTCCCCCGCTCGCAGCCCGGCCCCCCGCTCGTAGCCCCCTGCACCGGCTCCGATCGCCCCCCCCCCCCCCGCCGCCGCTCCGATCGCCCCCACCGCCGCGGCCAAGAGCATACGTTACCTGCTCCACACAGCAGGTCTTCGGACATCCCCGACTCCCCTCTTCAGCGCACTGATTGGCTGAAGAGATGAGCTGGGAATTTCAAACGGCTCCTCTTCAGCCAATCAGTGCTCCTCGTAAGCACTGATTGGCTGAAGGGGAGCCGTTTGAAATTCCCGACTCATCTCTTCAGCCAATCAATGCCAGGCAGCACTGATTGGCTGAAGGGGAGCCGTTTGAAATTCTCGGCTCCCCTCTTCAGCCAATCAATGCACAGCAGCACGGCAGCAGCGGCGGGGGTGGCGATCAGGGCGGTGGCGCGGGGGGGGACGGGCGATCGTAGCGGCGGGGGGCGGCGCAGGGGGCTGCGGTTCAGCGGGGGGGGGGGGCGGGCTGCGGGCGCACGATCGCAAAACGATTTTTCCGTACGATATATCGTACCGTCTAAACGCTGATCGTTATAAAAGAAAATCGTTACTTCTAAATCGTTAATCGTACGATCGGGCCAATAATCGCCTCGTGTAAACTTAGCATTAGAGTCCATTTACACAGAAAGATTATCTGACAGATTATCTGCCAAAGATTTGAAGCCAAAGCCAGGAATAGACTATGAACAGAAATCAGGTCACAAAGGAAAGACTGAGATTTCTCCTCTTTTCAAATCCATTCCTGGTTTTGGCTTCAAATCTTTGTCAGATAATCTGTCAGATAATCTTTCTGTGTAAATAGCCCCTATGCTGCGTTTACACAGGCAGATTTATCTTACATTTTGGAAGCCAAAGCCAGGAATGGATTTAAAAAGAGGGGAAATCTCAGTCTTTCTTATATGACCCGTTCCCTGTTTACAGTCTGTTCCTAGCTTTCGCTTAAAAAATCTGTCAGATAAATCTGCCTGTGTAAACGCACCATTAGAATAAGCTATCAATCTGTTATTTGTGGGAGCTCAACCCCTATCTTTCTGGACCATTAATGTGCTTTTACAGTTAGGGCCCTATTACTCGGGACAATTATCGTGCGAAAAAATGTTATATCGTTCCAATTTAAACAATAATCCTTCTGTGTAATTGCAGGCAATAATTGAAAAATCGTTAGTGTGTCATTGATCATTGATTTAGATCTGAACCTAAAATCATTGTAAGGGTGCCTTCACACCTACCGTATCGTAGTAGAAAATCCGCTGCGGATCCGCAGCAGATCCGCAGCGGATTTAACTAAATAAATGAACACAGCATTAAATCCGCACTTACAAATCTGCTGCGGATCCGCTATTCGTCTAGTGTAATTACACATTTGTTGGCTCAAGTTCCGCATTTGTTCACTAATCGTTCAGTGTAATTGCACATTGTTCATTGTTTTGCTGGGATCAGATGGAGTAAACGACCTTAGTAATGATTGCAGTAAAGAGCATAGTAACGATCGTATCTAATGGTGCGTTTACACGAAACGATAATTGGCCCGATCGTACGATTAACGATGTCGGAGTAA
This sequence comes from Dendropsophus ebraccatus, assembly GCF_027789765.1. Classification (NCBI taxonomy): domain Eukaryota; kingdom Metazoa; phylum Chordata; class Amphibia; order Anura; family Hylidae; genus Dendropsophus; species Dendropsophus ebraccatus. The sequence continues at coordinate 109,585,358 of NC_091457.1, read as the reverse complement.
CGATTTTTTTTTTCATAACGATCAGCGTTTAGATGGTACGATATATCGTACGTAAAAATCGTTTTGCGATCGCGCGCCCGCAGCCTGGCCCGCCCGCTGCCCGGCCCCCCGCTCGCAGCCCGGCCTCCCGCTCATCTGCAGCCCCCTGCGCCGGCTCGATAGTCACCCCCGCCGCTCTCATCGCCGCCCCCCGCCATTCTCATCGCCGCCGCCGCTCTCATCGCCGCCGCCCTCATCACCACCCGCCGCCGCTCCGGTCGCCCCCCCCCCCCCCCACCGCTGCCGCTCCGATCGCCACCCCCCCGCCCGGGGGGGCGACCGGAGCGGCGGTGGCGATGAGAGCGGCGGGGGAGGCGCAGGGGGCTGCGGATGAGCGGGGAGCCGGGCTGCGAACGGGGGGCCGGACGGCGGGCGGCTGGACTATCGCACGACCACTGTTTACACGGAACGATCGGCGAATTTTTTGCGAACGACGAATGGCGATTTGATGACATGTTGAAAGATCAAAACGGACGATTGCTCGTTCGTCGTTTGATCGTTCGCTGCATTTACACGTATGATTATCGTTCGATTTCGATCGTTGTCGCGCAAATTCGCCCGATAATCGTTACGTGTAAACGCACCATTACAACTATCATTCTGTGTAATGGTGCGTTTACACAGAGAGATTTATCTAACAGATTTTTGAAGCCAAAGCCAAGAATGGATGTGAAAAGAGGATGGATCCCAGTATTTTCTATATGACCTGTTCCCTGTTTATAGTCTGTTCCTGGTTTTGGCTTGAAAGATCTGTCAGATAAATCTCTCTGTTTATTATTAACCTCAAATCGTTCACCATATTATGGTGCGTTTACACAATCTCGTTTGCGATCGTTTAACGTTAGTCATTAAAAATGGCTTTGTCTAATAGGAACCTTGTTCAAAACATAGCAGATCATCTACAGATGTGGTTCTTGATGGTACAGCATCTTAGCCAAATCCAGGCTTCTTTACATGTTGTGGAAATGCTGTATATATTCTGTCCAAGTTTGTGCTTAGAAAATCAGCAGCAAAATACAGAAGCAGCAAAGTGGATGAAATTTTTTACAAATCTCATATGAACAATGTTAAAAAATAAGCATGTAAATAGGCATGTAGTGTTTTCAAAGAGAACCTACCAGGTCCCTGATGCCTCATTCACCAGTCCCAGGACCTGACAGGTGAGGAAGTGAGTGTTCTGATGCATGCTGTTCAGGGTAGTTTTTTTTTAGCTCTATGCACCGTTGTGTCAGAACTCTGTTCTCACCTGTCAGGCCGTTGGGCCGATGTGTAAAGCACCAGGGAACTGACAGGTTCTCTTTAAAGCTGCAACATGTCAATTCTTTCAGAGCAGTTTTACCATGGATTTCATGGTTTGTAACGCATAGGGTGAAATCTGCCACAAATCTACAATAAAATTAGATGCACCGAAAGGGCTTATGTATGTAACGGCAGGAACCATGCATGTGAATACACAAATGGCTAGAAGGGGTTAGTATAATGATTTCAGCATACCTTTTTTTTATTCAAACAGTCCTCTCTACCAGTGAAATATAAGCCTTTTTGTTGGTATGGAAATGAGTCCCAAGGAGGTGTTTCCCAGCACTATAAAAGCCAAGGTAAGTCCAGCCCAGGTGTTACTTATAACTATACAACAGGCCACTAGATGGGATGGGCTGGCTAAGGGTCCTATTAGACAAAGCTACTTCTATCGATTATTTACAAACAAAATTGTTTATTGTAAATCCGAAATCGTTCACCATATTACACAGAACAATAGTCGTTAGATATGTTTGTTACAATGATCGTTTCTGCGATCACTAACTTCACCTAATCCTAGCAAAAGAAGGAACGATTCGAAATTACACTGAACGATTAGTGAACAAATGTGGAATTACATTAAAAGAACGATTAACGATGATATCAGGGTCACATCTGAATCAACAATCAAGGACACATGAATGATTACACAGGACGATTATAATTTAAATTCGTACGATTTACCGATTTTCCACACCATAATCGTCCCGTGTAATAGGGCCCTAACCTTGGGCCCCTGCCCCTATGGGGAACACCCCTTGGGCACTTGAGCCTAATTGGATTGTTAAATGAAGAGTTAATATCCTATTGGAAAGAACTATAAAAATAAAATCGTAAGGTAAGTTTGCGCGAACAATCCATACGACTTAATATTAGAAATCCTAATAAATAACAAAAACAAAGTAAAAAACAAAAACAAACTCTTATTCCCTCCAAGAATGTCGGCATGTAAAATATTTAATCACATATACATTATAGCAATATTAGAACAGTTTAATCAGCGTTTTACTCAGGCCAAAAATGTCAGGTGTGAAAAGATTAATTGTGCCAGGCGTCTCCTCCGCTGCTGCTTTACTGCGCTCTGCCAGGATCATTAGACGCCCGCTGCACAGTGACCTTGGCTGCGCAGACAAAAAAAACTTCCCTCCTCATTACAGAAGTCGCTGTTTTACTTTTAACTAAAGAAAGTTCTCTCTTCCTTCAGTGACTCTAAAGTCAAGAACTTCAAGTGGAAAGATTCTATTGTGTTCTACCTGTATATTATTAGTCAGAAATAGCTCAGAAATGACCCCTCGAAATGATGTCTAACTTTATTTTATTACTGCTCTCCATTCAAGTAAACGTATAGAAATCACCGAAAAAGGCGCTCTACCGTCCAATGTTGGATAACATCGTTGTAGGTTAAGGCAACATGAAACAACCCCTGTAGAAAACATCTGACCTTTTTAGCACTGGTTGAAGATTCTGCATCTCTGTAAGAAAAGGCAAGTGTCACACTTATAAAATGTCAGGGTGTGAAACATTTAATAGGTTGTCTGAGATCTGGACAGCGGTAAAAAAAATAGTAGTGGAAATTATATAATATTCAAAATCTACTGCAATCCAATGTTGTTGGCAGGTCAAAAGATGGCAGAACACAATTTACCCCACAGCAGTTGCCTTTCCTTGGTCCTAACAATTGCTCCTAGTACTCAGATACTCCAGGACTTACAGTAGAGCAGAATTGTAAAACAACCATTGCGGCATGAAAGCATGCACAAATGCAAGCAAGTATAAAATAACAACAGGAACTCACCAACAGATGGCAGAAACGGAATGATGATGGGAACTGATGATTGTGCAAATAATTATAAAAATTACAATCCAAAATTTGATAGATAATGAACAGAAAAAAAAACAACAACGCATGATCCTAACTTGCTTCCCCTAATTTTTTCCCTAGATTTGTCCCTGAACACTGACCCAAAGACAAGGCACCACAGCCCTTCACTGTCCCTGAAAATATCTCTAATGAAAAACCCTATTCCGCGTAGCGACGGCAGCAGATCGCTATCACAGTCGCTGGTTTTTCAACATGGTTGAAAGACAAATGACTGCAACGATCAGCCAACATGAACGATGTCGGCTGATCGTTGCCTTCTGTTCCACGGGACAATTATCGTCCGTAACGGCCAATAATCGTTTTGTGGAATGGGGCCTTAAGAACTAAAGTAAATACGATGGAAAAATATTAATTAACTATCTGCATATTGAGCTTTGTCATACCATTTTAGAGCCCAGGGCCACCCCTTTAAATTTCTCATGAAACACTTTTGGAGCCTTAGACTAGACTGTTCTTTTATTGACTTTTTTATATTCAAAATTGTAAACCAAGCCTATCTGTAGTCCATTTATATTGCTGTCAATTGCCTGGAATTCTCCCTTAATGACAGCTATATAGAATATGTTTGTAGAAATTTGGTATAAAAATTTATGTGCACTTTTTTCCCTAGCTAATGGCTTCAAACTGCAAATTCTGACATAAAAATCTTACAGATGACGTTGGGGAGATGAATGTTTATGTATAAATGCTGATAAGTTCTTTCCTTTACAATGGAAAGTATTGAGATTGATTCTACAGCCTGCGCTCACGCACCACCATCATGGGATTTATCTTACACCTGAACCGGACTTGCAGCTCTGTATCAACAACTACATAGCAGGAGAGACGGCTCCTTCACTGCTGGCAAGGAAGAATTGAATAATATTAGTCACTGGAGAGCTGATCGTGTTAATATATTACAGACTGCTGCTGACTGGCTTGACTTTTACTGGTTCACTTTAGCATTTTACCTCAACCCTAAGATACTGAGTGCTGATAATACAGTACCTTGCTGTATGGTTGCACAGGTTTAATATGGCCCATGCTGTTTGATAGGAGTTGAATGAGTAATATGTGTCGCGGCGAGGGGGGTTCTGTTTCTCTTCAGTTCCTCTGATTAGCTGATACTGCAATGGAAGTGGCTACCTATTCCTTGTTGCAAGGGTAATAAGGGAGACCATCAATATCTAACCAGCGGCATGCTGACATTTGATATCATGCCCATTAGCTGTTTGCCTGAGTCACAGCTCCGGCATACAAAGAGAAAAAAGCTGGAAGCAGACAGCTCCATACATTGTTTAGTGGTGATGCTGGGTTACTGCCGATCTCCTATAGTTTGTGCCAGCAACTGGGATTCACTACAGCGGAAATCTATACTAAATTGGAGTTAATATAGATTTCTATGGGCAGCAGTTGCAGCGGCAGATTCATTAAAGGGGTACACCAGAGGAAAATGTTTTTAATTCAATCGGTGTCAAAAAGTTATACAGGTTTGTAAATTACTTCTATTTGAAAATCTCAATACTTATCTGACATGGTTCTCTCTGCTACAGCAAAACGTTTACTGCTCTGGACAGTTCCTAACACAGACAGAGGAAGCAGCTGCTGCGGCGTGGGACCCCGGGAGAAGGAGAAGACCTGCGCCTGGACATTTAATGTAAGATGCTGCTGAAATGGTTGGTCGCCGCCGCGCACCGCTATTCCGCTGATCATTCTCTCTATTCCACGAGCGATAATCGGCCGAATCGGGCCGATTTGGCCGATTATCGCTCCGATTTGGACGATTATCGCTCCGTGGAATAGGCCCTTAAAGATGGAAGAGGTGACTACAACTGGTTACAAGTGTGAGATCACATCACTTAATCCTTTCATACCAGTTCGCTCTTTACCAGTGCATAAATCCCTGCTCTTGGATACATTGAGAATCTAACACTTAACACCAACTTAAAGCCTCTGTAATGGATCATACAAGAAAACAAAATAGATACGTCTTGCAAGGCTGCTGTTTACCCACTAAACAAAGCAGCGTCTCTCCATCTGTCTCAGCATGAAGACCCAGCAGGATCATACAAATAATCTACAGTATGGGACCACCTTTGTTCTTCCATGCCTCTGAAACATAATCCCCTACTGCCTACGCAAGCTTTAGTAGTAGTATAGAGTCTATAGCAACTTGTGGCTCTTAAATGACATAGCTATACTGTATACATGTAAGTTATCAGTTTGCTTTAAGAATATTGTTCTTGCTCTGTTTTCTAATTCGATGTCAGTTTGTATTGTGGGAGACGCTGTGGAGGTTGTATTCGCAAGGATTGCACAGAACCTGCTAAGACCTATAAATAACCTTCTCCTACAGGGTATATACACATTAAAGGTGAACTGACAGGCTTTCCATGCAGCTGAAGATTCAGGACACTGTATCTAAGCCCCAAGAGTTGGCTGCACTTAACACCGCTCATTTTCGCAACAATAATAGCCCCCCCCCCTCTTATTTCTTTTATGAGATTCATTTATATTCCTATTTCTTCTGAGTATATAGTCTATGTTCGTTCTCCTCCTCGGTGAGGCTCAGGATCTGAGTAGTAGACAGGACATGTCACTCTGTATCAGGGAGATGCTCTGCTCCCCCCGTTGTTTGTTTGTAGACGATGTATGTACAGTATGCTCTCAGGGGATCCCCTGAAAGGTGAAGGGTGATGGCTTGGATCACTCAGCTGCTCTGCAATCCCTGAGAAAACAGCAGCTCTCCTGGCGGCACTAACCAGGCTGTCTGGAGGAAGCCGATCCTGTCCGGAACGCTTTGTGTACAGAGCGCAGTCGGCAGAACTGATCACAGGTGCAGCAGCCTCTGCAAGGTTCAGATGGGCAATACGGGCAGAACTCATTTCTGTATTGTTTTCTTGTTGATCTTCAGCAGAGGTTTTACTTGCCCTGTACATCTGGCGTATACATTGGCAACCTGTCAAAAAGAGATACTGGCATATGCCAGTACCCTCATTGGGTTTAACCTGCAAACTATTGACATATTTATCATATATTTTCCTAACATATTCATCTATTTTGCCAGAATGAAGAAAAAAAAACATGGCTGCCTGCACTTTTCAGTTCTGCAAAATAAATGTATATATTAGAAGAAGAAGAAAAAAAGATCCAGACGGGTCACTAGTTGATTTACGCTGCAGTATTTGTTGGCATCCCTTTTTGCCTGGTTGACAATCTATATGTACAAGAGGACCTAGCCTAAGACAGGCACTGAACAATGTAGTGTGAAAAAAGCCTAAAATATTGCTTAAAGGGGTTATCCAGCAAAAATCTTTTTCTTTCATATCAACTGGTTTAAAAAAGTTGTATAGATTTGTAATTTATTTCTATTTAAAAATCTCAAGTCTTCCAATACTTATCAGCTGCTATATGTCCTGCAGGAAGTGGTGTATTCTTTTCAGTATGACAAAGTGCTCTCTGCTGCCGCCTCTGTCTGAGACAGGAACTGTCCAGAGCAGGAGCAAATCCCCATAGAAAACCTCTCCTGCTCTGGACAGTTCCCGTCTCGTACAAAGATGTCAGCAGAGAGCACTGTCAGACAGAAAACACCACATCCTGCAAGACATACAGCAGCTGATAAGTACTGAAAGACCTGAGGTTTTTAAATAGAAGTAAATTACAAATCTATATAACTTTCTGAAAATAGTTGATTTGAAAGAAAAAGATTTCCCATGGATAACCCCTGTAATGTATAGTTAGGGATCAGACCTTCTATTTTTATTGATATCCAATCATAGTTAAATCCTGAGTTTTGGGTGGTTGCAGCCACCACTAGGGGGAGCTTAGGAACCTACTGTTTTATTATTGCTTTCAATATGTAGTGAACAGTCAGCCTGAAACTATTCTGAAGTTATTCTCACAGTTTTGAGTTTGTAACAATCCCATGTGACATAAACTGAGGTACACTGCAGCAAAACCTGGACCGGACACAAAAGTAACAAATTAAAGGCTAAAGAAGTTGCAGGGTCTGTAGGGTTTTCAGCTTCTGGTTATGTTCACACAGAATATTTGGGGCCATTTTTGAGCTCGTAAAAACTGGCCATTTTTAAGCTCAATAAATGTCAGAAAAAGAGATCTTTGAACCAAGGCCAGTCGGGCAGGTAGAAGCCACTGGGGACAGAGATGGTGGGTCAGGCAGCAAGAAGGGGAGGACAGGTTCCCTTTAAGCTTTACATACAACAGAAAGTACTAAAAGCCACCTCAGGGATGACCCTGCTGCATACTATTCAGCTTTATCAGAAACAGATAAGAGGTATATATAAAAAACTGGTAGAATATGACATCTCACAAGACATATACAAAATTTACTGAATGGTTTTCCTTCAGGTACAAGCTCTGTTATATCGGTAGAATATTATAATTTGTACCATGTGGTCATCATATCGGCCTTGCACTTGGTTTGGACATGATAACATTTGACTAGTGAAGCATATGAATTTAAAAGGCTCATTTCTAGCGGTGACTTAATTAGAGTCTGTATATCCTGGAGTCTATGTACAGGGTAATGACTGTCTGCTAGGTGTACAGGAAGCAAAGATTTCCCCCCTGATCTAGATACTGCGTGACGCTGCGATAAAATCTATCTGACTGCCTCACCGCATACCGTAACCTGACATACTGAGCCCAGCGGCAAGGGAATCTGAACTAGAGCCGAGCAACAATTAATGTGTGGAGTCGTTGGCAAGGAGCGGAAACTCAAAGGACAGTGCAGCTTCTGCATCATACAATTTTATACATACATTGTATTATGCAGTGATAACATATATCTCTGCAACAGAGTACAGCAGAAAATTATCAACACATACAATTGCTGAGCGCACCTATCGTCTTTTTGTGCTTACAAGGCTACAAGATAAATATAGTGTGTGCCCTTAGCCACCACCAGGGGGAGTTTTATAGGTTTATAATTAAAATCAATAGGACCTGTAATTATCTGTTACTTAGTTATGACTGCCAATATAGCTACCAAAGAGCTATTCTGCTTTTCTACACCCTGGGATGTTAAATTGTTCTTTATTTAGTTTTGTTGCATAAATGAAAAATGTTTTATTATCACTGCCTAAAAAGAGATAGTATAATTACCAAATAAGGGTACGTGCACACTATTGAATCCGTGCGGAACACCCATGTCTGATTCCACAGCTCGCCCCTGCTCATGGCCACGGCTGTTTCTACCCGTGCCATAGACTCCATACTATGGTCGGGCGGATTCCGCTGTCTGTTCAAAAAATTAACCTGTTCATTCTTTGGATGGACGGTGGAATCCGCCCAACCATAGAATGGAGTCTATGGCAAGGGTGGAAATGCGCATGGCCAGGGCAAGTTTCGGATTCCGTAGCGTGCACATGCCCTTATAGTCTAGATTAGATATGTTTTAGACTACATATAGAACATGTTCTATATGTAGTCTATATGCGCTCAGTGTGCTGCTGTAAGCTCCTCCGCTGCCGCCGCTCTCCACTCAAAGAAGTAACATGTTACTTCTTTGAGTGGAGAGGAGAGGGAGCGGACGAGTGCGTGCCCTCTCATTCACTTACAGCAGCACACTGAGCACGGCGGGATTCCGTGGTTGAGAGGTCCGCCGTGTTTGGCCCTAAGGTTATAAACAACATGAGAAACTATTACTTTACTAAAAGAGTAGTAGATGCTTAGAACAAACTTTCAGCAGATGTGGTTAGTAAATCTACAATACCAGAATTTAAACATGCCTAAGACCAGGTGGCCTTTTTCTGCCGACAGTCTTCTATTTCTGTAAGGAAATCTGTGGAGAAAATTATGGAAATCGTGCACATGGGCGGAATTGCTGCTTGGGCTTTTTAGTGCAGAAAATGTAAAGCTTATAAATAAAAAGTGCTAAAGATGCTCAACAACTGTGAATACAACTAATAGGCTATGTTCATACCGTAAAATAAAAGTAAAATTAGTCGTCTATAGTTTTGAGGTAAAAATACGGGCGTATCATGAATATAATATTGCGCTAATAATTCATTACAACCATCCAAATAATGTACATGCTCATTATTTATGACCTGCTTTAGCAAAATGCAGCAGTTTGTTTTAATCTGTTCACGCATTGTTTTGTTTTTTTTACTCAAAATTATGGTTGTATTTGGCTTCTAATATCCTGTGTGCTAGCGCCATTCAAGTTCTGCTTCCTGCTGATGCGCTCATGTCCACTTCCCCGCTGTGTTTCATGCTGGTCCTGGGGCTGCTTGTCCTCACGTCTTCTGCCATCCTTTTCCTCCTTCTAATTCGTGCTGCAATCATGCCTCTGGCCACTAGGGTGCATGTGGCCAACTGCTCAGGATTTATAGAGGCAGCTTGTCTCCGCCTGCTACTGCTGTCAGCCTATCCAGAACCATCTACACCTATTTAAACTAGCTCCACCTGCCCCTCCTTGCCTGAACGTTGTTGGATTGAAAGAGAAGGTCTGTTTCTGCTATTCTGCTGACTCACCGTAAGTCCTGAGCTCAGCCTGTTCCTTGGTCCCTTGCACTGTCTGGTCCTTTGGAACCAGCTGCTTCTCACACTAGGACCACACTTGTGGAGTCCTGGTGTCCTCTAGCCGTAGAAGTTGAGCTTTCACATCTTGGAGTGGGATAAAAGGTGAAGACCTAGAGGGCACTTAGGCTGCATTCACACATTCCCTGTTTGCTCCGTGAAGCACGGACGGGGAATGCCGGCAGTGGGAAAACTGCTTGAAGGTTTGCACCTCTGTAATGACACAGTTGCGTGGCTCTGTGGTGCGAACATTCAAACAGTTTTGCCACTCCCGGCATAATATTAATACATCATGCCATCCACACTCACTGTCTGTTACAGAAACTCAGCAAAAAATCTGCAGCACATGTTTAACATACAGTAATCTGATGTCCTGCATAGAAGATTAATACATGCGTTAATTCAAAGCAGATCTTTTATTTTCTGCAATACGTGATTCACATCATACAATGTAATAAGCTGTGGTTTTTTCGCACCAATGTAAAGTCAGACTGTAAAATTATCTAGCAAATAGGACACAATGGGGAAAATAATTCTCCACCTATAATTTGTTAAAAGTGAATCTCAAACCTCCAGTGCACCCTAATGGGAAGAAGTTGAACTGTTTGGAAAAAAAAAAATATATAGAAAATTTGCTTTTTGGCCCTTTTGCCCCCAAAGTTGGATTTTAGTACATGTAGTATTTTAGTGCATGTGTTTAGTATATTTTAGTATTTTCTGTGTTTTTAATCCACTCCTGGTTTTTGTTGCAAAATACTGAGCAAAAATACTGTGTGGGAACATAGCCTTCTTTGCCATTGCTTTTAAGGGTAGCTTCACACGTACCCTACCGCAGTGGATTTTCTGCTGCGCATCCGCAGCAGATCTGCATCAGATTTGACTAAATGAATGAACACAGCATCAAATCCACACTGTAATATCTACTGCGGATCTTCTGCGGATCTGCAGCTGATTTGATGGTGCAGATTTGATCCTGTGTTCATTCATTTAGTCAAATCTGCTGCGGATCTGCTACAAATTTGCTGTGAATCCGCAGCAGAAAATCCACTGCGATACAGTACGTGTGAAGCTAGCCTAAATCACATATACTGTATAGTCAGCTCACTTTGGCTAAATAAACCAAATATGCAATATGTAAGTTTCCACCAGTATAAAAGGTGATTTTTTTCCCTTAAATATAGGCTTATTCTATTTTACACTGTATAATAAAGACTGACATCCTATTTGGAATTAAACTTTTTCTGTCAAAAAACTTCCCTCATCTTTATTCCAGACTATAGGCCCTTGCAGCAATGATGTGGTTAATTATACAAAAACATAGAAAAAAAAATTTTTTCAATATCCAAGAAAAAATAAATAAACAAAAGAGAAGACAAGCAGCGTCTGCTGTAATAACCGTTACCTCTATTGTTTTATTGATTGACAAATGTACTTGAATTGCAATTGGTTACAATAAAAGCCAGTAAATTCATTGCTGGCCGGGCTGTGGCCGCGGGGGGATGCTGCCTATTGATCCTCTGTAGCTGCAGGAGTCTTTATTACCAGGCTTTTATTCCTTGCAGCTCACACTGAGAGCCAGGTCTGGGTTGCAGATGCGGGAGCAGAGTGCAGCTCCTACCACTACCAATAGAACAAACCAGGAGACGGTGTAAATTATTCACAATGACAAAACCTTTAAACGCTTTATGTCTGTGCGGGGCCCATTTTATATGGCCCACCTGTGGACACCTGACCTCCAGATCTCTGTCTCATCTCTTGCTGCTGACTCAGGATAAGATGTTTCCAAACCTATCTAATGACTCAATTCGCTGCATGTTGTATTTCCAACCCCTGAAGTGTGTATATACAATCTATGTATACATACAGGGTAACCCGGGTGCATTCACACATTCCGTTATTACAGTCTTTGCACGGAACATGTGCTACGGACTGGATTCACTGAACTCTCTGCATCATGATTCATTATTATGCCGGCAGCACAAATCAGTTAAAATCTTCCCGCTACAGTACTGACACAGCTGCCTAGCTATGTCAGTACAGTAGCACAAAGATTTAAACTAATTTGGAGCTTCCGGCATCATTATGAATCATGATGCCGGGAGCTCTGCATTTCCTTCCGCAGCATATCGTCCATGTATAAGGACTATGCACAGAATGTGTGAATGCCCGCGAGTCAAAAGTCAAGATTCATGCAGGGTTACATTTCAACAGTTGTATACTTTTAGAAAGCAGAACTGACAAATGTTTACAATATACTATATATTATAGCAATTTGGCCTCTGGGCTATTCATACAGACCCTTGTGTGTGTTAGATGTTATTTTATAGGTAATTGCAACCTTCAAAACATCTGGCTCAATAAATATGACCTACATGTTTCCATGGTATCAGACTACAAACAAGTGCAGTCTTAATATGCAGTCATAGTCCTTTCCTTTTCTACTGTGAGACTGCTTCACAAATCTCCCCTTGATTTAAACAATAGGTCACACAGAATCTAAGGGTACTATTACACGGAAAGATAATTGTCAGAATCGGCCCAATTTAGCCGATTATCGATCCTTGTAATAAAGACAACGATCAGCCGATGATCATTGTCATTGGCTGATCATTGATATAGGTTAGAACCTATAATTGTCGGGCGCCGACCGCGCACCGCTACGTGAAATAGCGGTGTGCGGCCGGCGACTGACAATCTACATTACCTATCCACGCTCCAGGGCTGCTGCTGCGATCCGCTTCTCCCCGGGTCCCGCGTGCTATAGCTTCAGAGCGTCCTGTCTGAGCTGACAGGCCGCTCAGTCAATCACAGGCCGGGACTGCCGCGGCCTGTCTGCTGACAGGCCGCTCTGGAGCTAGAGCGTGTGGGACCCGTGGAGAAGGGGACCTCAGCAGCAGCCCTGCATCGATGGTAAAGATGTCCTTGCAGCCCTTGTTAGACGATTATAGGGGTGTGTAATAGGCCCAGTAAACGAGCGCTGATCTAGCAGATCGGCGCTCATTTACAGTTGTTATCAGGCCTGTCTAACAGTACCCTAAGAGTTCTTTTAGATGGTCCACTTTCCAGACGTCTAGGGGAGTGATGGAACGCAGATCAGTGAGATCAGAGCTCGTTTGCAATTCCCTCACAAGGCACAATCAATTGCTTGGCAGAGCCGCACAAACTATCACTGCATGGTTTGTGCGGCCATTTAAATACATTGCTATCGGCCGCACATCTTTTATTTACACAGGGGGATGTGCGGCCAATATCAATAAATTTTGCCATTGTACAATTATCGTCTGAATAAGCGTTTCTAGCCACACTTGTTACTGATGATCAGCCTGTGTATGGGTACGTTTACACAGAAAGATTATCTGACAGATTATCTGCCAAAGGTTTGAAGCCAAAGCCAGGAATGGATTTGAACAGAGGAGAAATCTCAGGCTTTCCTTTATGACCTGATCTCTGTTTATAGTCTGTTTCTGGCTTTGGCTTTAAATATTTGGCAGATAATCTGTCAGATTTATACAAATGACAGATTCCCTAACACAAGCTCACATAGCTCTGCCATAGAGACCACCTACATTATCTACCCTTCAATAAAAGCAGCTGATGTCAGACGATCTTTTGCGGGTTGCCTGGAGACAGTTTAATAGTTAAAAGACCAATTTTCATTGGGAATAAACAAACAACTTGACCCGAATCACTGAAATTAAGTTATTTAGAAGAGAGAGCGGACAAAGTAGGGAGGGGAGGGGGCAGCCTTTTCCTATTAGGCCAATAATTAGTATTTCATTATAGTGATCAAAAAGCTAAAGGGCTAGTCCATTTGTATTTGATATAAACGGCTGCGGTACAGCAATCCTTCAGATATGACATAGCAGAGAAATAGCTTTAGTTAGTGTAAATGCATATTTGGGTCCTTTTGCACACACAGTGTTCTGACAGATTATCTGACAGATTTTTGAAGCCAAAGCCAGAAATGGATTTGAAAAGAGGAGAAAACTCTTTCCTTTATGACCTGTTCTCTGTTCATAGTCCATTCCTGGCTTTGGCTTCAAATATCTGTCTGATAATTGTGTGTGAAAGAACCCTATGGTTGAGAATGTCCCTCCCATCATGCCATAGGATAGAGCACACATTTCATAAGGCCCTGTTACACGGGCCGATCTGGAGGAGCAAGCGAGCACCGACCTGTCAGATCAGCTCTCGCTTGCTCCTCGTTCCCAGCTCGGGGAACTGTGGGAAGGGCTCATTGGTGATAGCAGCAATCTGCTGCCGACATTCCTATTAGGGTTTGTTCACACTGAGGAATCCGGGTGGATCACCCAATGAGCAACGGAATCCGCTGTGGGCGATCTGCCCGGATTCCTTAGTGTGAACATAACCTAGCACAGAATGACAGCCAGCAGACCGTTGCAATCATTCTAGTTTTTTTCAACATCTTAAAAGACAAGGATGAGCCGACATTGTGCATTTAGCTGATCGTAGCCTTTTAACATGAGCCATTACACGTAATGGATGATAATCGGTCAAATATGGCTCCCTGTAATAGGGCCTATACTCATTGGGAAGAGATTTAAAATATGCTCAGTGTTGCTCCCTGCTGGCCAATACATTTCACATAAGAAGCTAATAGTAAAAGGCTAATGTGAAGAGACTGACAGAAGTGTTCCTTTAGCTTCACCTTGGTGCCAGTATTACTATAATATAATGACAGGTATATAAAAGGAATAGACTATAGAATTGGACACTCTAACAGGTCCCCTTTAAAAGATATTTTTGTGAAATGAGCTGCCGAACAGAAAGAAGAAAGAATTAATGTCGCCCAGCACCCTTTTGCTGTCAGAAAATCGGTTGGTATTCTTGTGTAACACGTTGCAGGCTATTCCTACAGATTTAATGAGGGAACATTACTGGCAGCTGCACAAAGAAAGAAAGAAATACAATCTGCATATTTTGTGATAAGTGATAGAGAAACAGAGCTGATAACATATGCCGAGCATCCCCGAATGTGCAGATTATGTCGCCATAATTAACAATGCATGAGCATCGGATCAGCTAATTACTCCAGTATTTACCATTGGAAAACTGCTGTTTACTTGTCTTGAGGCAGGATGAGCGCTGGGCCCCAAACCTGAGATCTGGGTGTAAGAAAGGATTAAAGGGGTTTTCTTAGATGAGAATATTAATGGCGTATTAATAGTGATGGCCATACAGTTAGAATGCTATTCCCATCTCAGTTTGTTATCCTCATCAACAGTAAGAGAGATGTCTGAGTGTCCAACCAATGGGATCCCCA
Source organism: Dendropsophus ebraccatus (assembly GCF_027789765.1). Taxonomy (NCBI): domain Eukaryota; kingdom Metazoa; phylum Chordata; class Amphibia; order Anura; family Hylidae; genus Dendropsophus; species Dendropsophus ebraccatus. The sequence continues at coordinate 109,570,332 of NC_091457.1, read as the reverse complement.
TCAATACCGAGAACAGGGATGCAATCATACCCAAAATAAATGAATCGATCGCTGCATCCTCACAGCCAACTCTATGAGGATGTACTGTGTTATGCACTGGTTTAGGTGCCTCACACTCTCTTATCACACACTCACACCGCTTTCTTCCAGCACTTTCCCCACCAATGTAAGGCTAGTCCCAGTCACCACAATATAGGATAGTTAGTTCCTGGTGATAGGGTCCCTTCTTTTAGTCTTCTGTAGTGTTGGAGAGAAAATAGTCACTGCTGCAGTCTACAGCCAGGCCTGGCCCAGGCCAGGGTCCTTTTCAGTTAGTTAGAGTTGGAGGGAGAAAGAGAGTTTGTGAGATAACAAGTATGCAATGCTAAAGCCAAAGGTGGGGTAACTGTCACCTGGATAGACCTTGCCTAGGCCTGGGATAGTCTGCTCTTCAAAACAATCCACCTAACAAGACTGATCCGCAGTGGAGCAAAGAGCCTAAGCTAAAGTACTCCATTAGAACCTGTGCAACCTACTCTGGAAACCTTAAGCTTCGCCTAATTGCACAACACTGCGACTTATGCTACCAGACCAGACACTCTGTGGGCTCTTCTGGCAAAGGGAAGTCTTCTTCTTTTTCATTCTTAACAGTGAGCATAAGATTCTTCTTCTTCTACACAAGTCATACTAAAAGTCATCCCCGCAGAGTACTGTACTAGTAGACAAGGCCCCAAAACAGACCTCTAAAAATCTCAATTTACACTTACTTACTACCTTCTGCTTACTACCTCATTATTTCAAACACCTAGACCTAAACCTTCTGTGTTGTTCATCAGGAGAAAGGACATTGTTATTCCAATTTTCATGATTATCTTTTGGACTCATATAATCTGTTCTTGTATTGCACTGAAGATCCTTTAAGTAAAGCTATATTCTGGTTTAGTGCTGCACTCTGTGCTCACTCCTTTCCACTGCACCTCCACACACACACACCTGGTTCTACACCTGCACCAATCACCACTTCTGGCCACCGTGATAAGTGCCCAGCTTGCCCACTGCTGTTACCACCTAGCAACCCCAGGTCATGACACAGTTAGTGCTCATTCTCCATTCTCCCCATTCTCAAGATTGGTGGCAATCCCAACATTGAAATTGAGTGCCAGTCTCAGAAAATCCCTTCTGAGACTGGCACTGGCATTCTGGGAATGCATCCCTAGAGTAGGGCAACATGTTGTAGATATGCAGCAGAGGTATCTCTTCACTTATTTTCCAGTTACACCTTTAGGGCCCATTCACACAGAGCAAAAGAGGCGAATTTCAAGCGGAGCCCGCGCTAAAGACAATGCTTGAAATTCAGCCTGTCCCATTGTTTCAATTGGATTTCTCGCGTGCCTCCATTCTCTGCCTAAAGAATTAACATGCCCGCCCTTTTGCTCAGTGTGAAAAGGCCCTTATAGAAACACAGAAAATTGTCGGCAGAGAAAGACCATTTGGTCCACCTAGTCTGCCCTTTTGTATTTCCCTTCTTATCATCTTTAGATGTGTTTATCCTAGGCAGGTTTACATTCAGTTATTGTGGATTTACCAACCACATCTGCTGGACGTTTGCTCCAAGCATCTACTAGCCTTTCAGTAAAGTAATCTTTTCATACGTTTCTACTAAACTTTCCCCCTCTGATTGTGTCCTCTTGTTCTTGAGTTACATTTTTAGTCTAAAGACACTTCCTCCTATTTAGTCCTTTAACATATTTAAAGGTTTTGATCATGTCCCCTCCTTTCCCTTCTTTCCTTCAGACTATACAGATTCAAATCCTTAAGTCTTTCCTGATATGTTTTATGCCTCAAACCCTCTACCATTTTTGTCGCCCGTCTGCCCGTGGACCCGTTCAATTTTACCAATATTTTTTTGTAGGTGCGGTCTCCAGAACTGGACACAGTATTCCAGATGTGATGTCTATAAAGCTCTAGAGCTCTATACAGTGGGACCATAGGTGTTCCTTTATAAATGAACACTGGGTGACCTCCAACTGGAGTGTCTGTATAGATCCCATAGAGGTTGACACTCAAATGTTTCACAAACCTAATGGTGGGCAACAACTGCTTAAAATTACTACTAAAAATTACAAAAACATGGCTGCTTTCCTCACACTGGAAGACTGTGTCTGGTATAGCCTCATGGCCCCGCTCTCCACTGTTTTCAGGAAAAGAGAACGACTGTTTGTGGTCTCGTTCCAGATACATTTAGGAAGAGGCTGAAAATAACTAGTACTATATTGACACAGAGGTCATGTTGTGATATCAGCCAGGCCAGTATAACAAATGCAGAAGTATGAAGGTCCGCTTATCGTGACACTAACGACAGAACAGTAACAGTTTAAGGTACCATAAGAAAGCACAACCTGTGGTATCCTAGCCCCCTGTCTCTTATTAGCCTAGATAGTTTGTCACGTGTAATGTCCATTGTCCCTTCTTGGCCACAAACAGCAGGTGGTTGTATTATAACTCATTAGCTGATCCCGTTTACTGTATCCCCCACAGCTAGAGTCGGGTTAATTACAATGTGACTGGGTGACCCCGGATGCTGTGCACTCACAGGTGCAGCATGTCTTATAGATGAGAATTATGGTTTCTTATACTGGATTTTTCTCACTATGTAAATTGATTTTACTTCTGTTTCCTCTAAAATTCCATTCCTGCACTACTCATCCTGATCTTGCTGGTTTATATGCACATTCCCGGGGTCATTATAGGATAAAGGTTCCGGTGTGTCCGACACCAATACCAGGTCATTTCCCACACTCTATGGGAAAATATTCATTCCACCAGGTCTTTGTGTGAAGGCTGGATGGGGAAGATCCTCATCAGGTCGTTTTACACACACAGATATGTGATCAATTTATCTGACAGAACGGACTATAAACAGAGAACAGGTCATAAAGGAAAGACTGAGAAGAGGAGATTTGTCCTCTTTTCAAATCCATTCCTGGCTTTGGCTTAAAAAAAAATCCGTCAGATAAATTGGTTAAAATCTGTGTATGTAAAAGGACCCTTACTGTGACTGACTGCCATGGAGTGCTTAGCAAGGGAGGGGTAGAATATTTGGGTAAACAAGTGACAGAAATATCAGCCCAATATAATATATTATGGCTGACAAGAAGTTGCTGCCGACAGCTACTTCCTGTTCCAGAAACTAAAGGCAGAAGACTTCTGGAAAACATAAGAGCTTACAAGAAAATGCCTGCACAATATGGCTGCAAATATGGAAGAGAGGCAGGTTGCTATGTTCTGGATGGATGTCTCCTTTAACCCCTCCTGTGTCCTTGTACAAGTTCTGGTTTCACTTGATGGAACATTCAGTTTCCTTCTCCTAAAACTTTCTGCTGTTGTTATCAGAAATCTTCAGAGCTCCTTTATGTTGTGGATTCAGTTCAGTATCTGAACACTAGGAAGTCTTTATCTGATGTACAACGTACAAAACTATTTACTTTATCTTGTCTCTCCTTTATTAGGACAGGAGCGACAGAAAACAGATTTAAATGGAGCTGTAGATACCATCGAATATCAAGTAATTACTGTGCCTTGTTCTGGTGAAGCCGCTCAGTCACTCTGCCCTCTGATCAAGAGCAGGTGAGAGTAGAATGGCTCAATATGTTACTGAACTGCCCGCTGCATACAGCTAAGGACCCATTACTTCCTATTTAAATGAAGGGGGGTAATTATATTTGTACAGCCACTCAGGCCTACATCATAGATTTCATGGGTGAATGGGGAGGACCTGAACATTTTCAAAACAAAAGGCACCATCTCTGGAACTGGGTTTGCACATCAGTGACCAGTCGTTTAAGTGTAACTGTCATTAATTTTTTTTTACAGAAATCAATAGTACAAGCGATTTAAAGAAACTCTGTAATAAGTTTTAACAGACAAAAAGCAGTTTTGCAGGCCCCCCCCCCCTTCTTGTCTGTGCATTATCAGGCAAAGACATCTTCATTACAGAGGAGCAATGTGACGGGTGGGTTTAATAAGTCCATTATAACCAGTAGAGGGGGGAGGGATCCATGGGGATGAGTGAGCAGGGAAAGCGGAGAAGCAGCCCAGACGGTTGGAGACTGTCTGGGCACATAAAACTCTGAATTAAGAGGTCAGAAAGGTCAGAGCATATCTGGGAGCTTGGTGAGTGAAGATTGCAGGATGTTGTTTTGTACAGTGCTGCCTTTTCTCCTCTTCGTGCTCACTCATACCCCTCGGCCGTGATAAAACCTGTGATAAAGAAGTGATACTTACCTGTCCCCATAGTGCAGCACCACCAGCTCAATGTTAACCTCCGGTCTCCTGTATCTCCCAACTTCCTGTGTCATCATGACTCGGCAAGGACTATCCACTTAGCCAATTGTTGACTGCAGAGGCGTACTGCTGTCATTTACTAAATTAGTCAGGTTAGCTCCTGCTGGCTTAAAACTACACTCAGCAAACTCAAGCATGACATGAACAATAGGAGAAGTATGCTAAGATTTGTTATCTAACGTATGAAAATGGCTCCAACCATTATTACACTGCAGACCACATGAGTGGTAACATTACTGATACAAGGCAGCCACAGGCAGAATAAACAATGACATTCAGTGACTCACAGGTGACATCTTCTCTGATTGGAGTTATTCTCCCTTTTTTTCTTCTCTATAGGGCCAAGACCTCGATGACGCAGGGTTTGCCACATAAACGTCTTTTGCTGCTCACTTTTTCACATCTTTACCTTATAGACACTCTCAGTACTTAGATATCCCTCAGGGTTTACCGTAGGGCCAAACATGGTAACAACCAACCAGTCATAAGAACAAATGTATGAAATGACATCAGTACAAGCAGGTAACATAACATAACAGGGGAACTCACCATTACAGGACAAAATGCTAATTATCATAATAACAGATTATGGTATAATTGAGTGATGAACATGGCAGTCAGGAATTGAAGCAGATAGATGAATACAAACAAACTGCACCCTAACTAGTACTAACTGGTTATGAAAACCTTAATCTTCAAAACTGACCCCAAATCAAACAACTGAACACAAGAACCCACAGGTAAAAGACAAGGCTGAACAGTGCTAAACTAAAGGCCCTATTCCACGGGCCGATGGAGAAGAGAAAACAAGCGCTGTCAGTGCTCGTTTGCTCCTTGTTCCCTGCTCGCTGCCACCGCTATTCCACGCAGCAGCAGCAGCAAGCGGGTGAGTGCGGGAGCTGCGGGCGGGTGATGTCTGCTGCCGCCGCTCCTATTCTACGGTGCGACAGCAGCAGATTGTTGCTGTATGAGTCACTTGTTTTTCAACATGTTGAAAAACAAACGACTGCAACGATCAGCCGTCATGAACGATGTTGGCTGATCGTTGCCTTCTATTCCACAGGACGATAATTGGCTGATAATCGTTCCGTGGAATAGGGCCTTAAAGGGAACCAATCACCCAGAAAATCAATGTAAAGACAAGGATATGTGCTGATAGATCACCCAGCACACTTCCCAAATATGCCCCTGTAACCTCTGTGCCCCCCTCAATTAGACAGTAATCTTACTTTGTTCAGGTCACGCGCTGTATGTAAATTTTTGCTAAGTAGTCCTGGTGGGCGTATGTAGTCCTGGTGGGCGTATGTAGTCACGGTCCGGGGGCGTATCTAGTCACGGTCCGGGGGCGTATGTAGTCACGGTCTGGGGCTGTAATCACGCCCAGAGGGGCGTGATTCGGAGGCTTGCGGTCCAGTGACGTCATCCGGTGGCTTGCGTTCCGCGTCGCGGCCGCGCCGACGTGTTCGGGAACCCGCGCATGCGCAGTACGTCAGCGTCGTCTCCCGCCGTACTGCGCATGCGCGGGTTCCCGAACACGTCGGCGCGGCCGCGACGCGGAACGCAAGCCGCCGGATGACGTCACTGGACCGCAAGCCTCCGAATCACGCCCCTCTGGGCGTGATTACAGCCCCAGACCCTGACTACATACGCCCCCGGACCGTGATTAGATACGCCCCCGGACCGTGACTACATACGCCCACCAGGACTACATACGCCCACCAGGACTACTTAGCAAAAATTTACATACAGCGCGTGACCTGAACAAAGTAAGATTACTGTCTAATTGAGGGGGGCACAGAGGTTACAGGGGCATATTTGGGAAGTGTGCTGGGTGATCTATCAGCACATATCCTTGTCTTTACATTGATTTTCTGGGTGATTGGTTCCCTTTAAGGAGCAAAAACAGCATAGAAACCAGCAAAAAACAAGATACAGAAAAAAGACTGCACAAAAATGAACCAATAACAAAAGTTAGACAAACTAGGGGAAAAATTAGGGAAGGAAATAAAAGAACAATGTTTATGTTTTAATAGTTTGTCATTGTACAATATCTCAGTTGAGGTATATAGCTTAAGGCTATGTTCACACTACGTAAAAGTACGGCCATTGTTGCCATCGGCAACAATGGCCGTACTTTATGCGCCTGTGAACACTGCCCTATCTGCTATGGGACCCATGCCATGCGGACCCGCAAATAACTGACATGTCAGTTTTCTGTGGCCGCAATTCAGTGAATTGCGACCGCAGAAAGCTCTGTCAGTTCACACAATGAAGTGAGCGACTCTGGCCGCTTGCTTCATTGTGTGCTGTGGAGTGTTCTGATGCAGGCGCGCGCTGATGTGCCCATATAAGAACGCTACGGCCATAAAGATCAGTACCGGCCAGGATGATCTGTGCAGAGACCGGCCGGGTCACAGAACGGCCGGTCTCTTACAGAGTGTGAACATAGCCTAACACAATATTGTACAAAAAGGCACAATAGATAAGGTCTAGCCAAGACGCACTCACACTCCAACCTCCAACCAGCCTGCTGTATAACCACAACTTCATAACCATAATTACAGTATAGATATCGTCAATTCAGTGAAATAAGTAAGAACATTACCTATTAGTTATTGACAGACACATCAAGACTAGAGATGAGCGAACCGGGTTTGGGTTCGAGTCTATCCGAACCTGAACGATCGGCGTTTGATTAGTGGCGGCTGCTGAACTTGGATAAAGCTCTAAGGTTGTCTGGAAAACATGGATACAGCCAATGACTAAATCCATGTTTTCCACATAGCCTTAGGGCTTTATCCAACTTCAGCAGCCCCAGCTAATCAAATGCCGAATGTTCGGGTTCGGATGGACTCAAGCATGCTTGAGGTTCACTCATCTCTAATCAAGACCTATCCGTTATGTCAACAGGGGATTTAGATTATATTGAGGGTATATCCTCAACTAACCCGTTCTCTAGATTAGCAAAGGACTTTCCTATCTAAATATAGCGACGAAAGGCCTTGCGCTACATTTTTTGATGTGAGCCAAGGCGACTATATTTTTGTAAACAGTGGCATCGTGAGGTTGCCTAATGCAATCATCTTCTCATAAACCCATGTGGTATTTATAGTATCTATCACCTCATGCTGCTTAAGAGTATCAGAACTCCTCCAGTGCCGCACTACTATTATTTTAAAAATAATGACGCCAATATTCTAAAAGGTGCAGGGAGGCCCTTCACTTCTATGAAAAGGAGTAGCAGTTGTGGGGACCATTTTATGAAAGTAGGAAAAAATTGTGTGATTAGACTTTCTCTAGAAGGAGTGTAGTTTAGGGCATATCCATAAAATGTGGTAGTGACACATAGAAAATCCCCTATAATCTGCACCACACTGCAAAAGACTGGGTTCTGCTTTCAACCAAGCTAAGCTGGGCAGCAAGATCTGCTGATCTACACTAAACAATTCTTAGCAAATGGCCAAAACTAAAAAAAATAAAAAAACACACAAAACAGATGGATGATCCCTGTTATTTTTTTTAACAATATTACAATTGGTAATTGTATAGCAACCTTTGCTGTCCCTGCTCTGCCATAGTTAGTGAGTTGTCCCTCAGGTGTTGGAGTGCCTAGGACTATCATGTGTGGATTTCTCTGGTGTCATATTATGATATGGTGCCTCAGACATGCTACCTGTTTGTGGAGAGTTATTCCCTGTGTGTTCTCTGCTACTCACACTGTCAACTCAATACAGTCAAAAGATACTCACCCTTCCCTGTTCCAACACTGCCATCCAGGGATGCATGCCAGTTCTGGCCTCTTTTTGGCCAGAATTGGCATCCTTACCATAAGGCAGGTGACACAATGACCTTATTGTACTACCTGCAGCACAGTAAGATACCAAATGACAGAGGACAAAGAGTCTAGCAGGTTCTTCTGAATCTCTACCACCCACTTACACTTAAAGGGGTAGTGCGGCGCTAAACGTTAATTCACAAAATAACACACATTACATAGTTATACAACTTTGTAATGTGTGTTATGTATGTGAATGGCCCCCTTCCCCGTGTTCCCTTCCACCCACGCTAGACCTGGAAGTGTGGTGCATTATACTTACCGCCAATCGCGACATACGATGACGCGGCATAGGGGGGCCGGCATGAGGAACGGCTGGAGCGGTCTGGCCGGCCTCCCAAATATGACGTCATTGTCACAAGATGGCGTCCGGGGGTCGACACAAATGCGGTAAGTATAATGCACCACACTTCCGGGTCTAGCGTGGGTGGGTGGGGGTTGGGTACACGGGGAAGGGGGCCATTCACATACATAACACACATTACAAAGTTGTATAACTTTGTAATGTGTGTTATTTTGTGAATTAAAGTTTAGCGCCGCACTACCCCTTTAAATCTGCTCCCTAAGGATGCAAATACAGGGGAACAGGGTCAGTGTCCAAGTTCTTCCCATTCTCCCATGCCCTATTTGCTGTGAATCCACACAATGTTTTTGAGCATTTCACCCTTTTTAACTGAACTGGGAAGCATGAATTTAAATCCACATACAGACATATAACGTGAAATGATATCTGGTGCAATTATTCCAGGGTTACACTGCTCATTACAGTGAATCAGAGCTCACTCCTGTAAGTCCTGCAGCTGTGTCAGCAGGACATGATTATTATTACATGGAATCTGTCATCAGTGTCATCCTGCCTGAACCACAGGCAGTGTGAAACACTAACAGGCTCCCTCTGTACTATGATGTATGATTCACTCGGAAATATTGTCATTTCAGATGAAGCATGGCTATAAAGCTGTATGGGAACAGGGCTCCCAGTCCCTGGGGCAGTCCCCGGCGGATTCTCCCTGCTCTACCGACCGTGATTGATAGAACTCTCCTATTAGGGTATAGGAATAGTAAATGTTCCCGCTTACTGAAGACAAGTAGATATCTTCACCATTGTAAGGAATTAAAACAGAAAGTATATTAGAAAATTGCTCAACTTTTTACAAAATAAGGATTATATATTATATGAATTCGAGCGAGAAATCGCCTCCCCCCCCCCCCTTACAGTATACACAGCATCCTTACCATATAATTATCATTTCATTTAATCCATGAATCCCTTTGTCTGTATTACTTTACATGTAACTGCTCTATTTAACTGTGTTAACTATCCCAAACCCAATCAATGGTGAAGACAAGTATAGAATAACTGAACATGAGCTCCTGTCTCCGGGAAGGAGAGGATTTTTCTGTCATTGTCTTAAAGAGACAATGATTTCTCTCCATTTGGTGTGAATGGACACAATCTACTGTTTTATGCCACGTTCTTCAATGGGATGACTGGCAGGACATCCAAAAGCTCCCTGCATCCCAAGATTACTACTGAATATGGATATCAGCCACACCTTATATAAGGTAGCCTGCCCTCTCACAACCTCTTCTCCACTGTACATGCATTTATTCCAATACAAGACATATGTAGACACAGACACAAAATAAACAGGGTTGGAGGGGGGGCCTTAAGGTCAAAGTTGATGAGCAATGGCGGCAATTACTATTTTTGCTTTTACCAACACTTTTTTCCAAATCTGCTTAAAATAACTAATAGCACATCCCAAATCCCTTAAGGGAAAAAAAAAAGTAAGATTGCTGTCCCATTAATTCTCGCTCTGCTCTCTATATAAGTTCCATACTGTTGTTTTATCAGCACATATTAATAATTAAGAACAAAGGAAGTTGGATCAGACCACAGGGACCTTATAGGGAAAAATGAATACATTGAAATCTATGGCAGCATTACTAATTTATAGGTCTATGCAGGAAGATATTTTTAGATTAACAGGGGAAGGTTAGCTTATTATCAGGGAAGGGAGAGGTGGATGAATGGTGGTATGAATAAATGGAGGTAGATGAATGATGGTATGCACATTCTGGGTATTCATGTACTTTCGCCCATAATTACACTAGACAAGATCTATCATAATTGTTGTCTCTGGCCCTGTAATCTGAATAAAGGTTTCTGGAAAAGAACCAAGGTTATCTGTCCTAAATTATTACCTGGCTGTGGTAAAGGTGAATGCATTGTATACATCATAACTATACATCACACATCTGAAGATAACCTCTCCTTCCTTCCTCCTTAAGTCTCGTAGGTGTCCTCTTCTATCAGCTAGAGTATCAAGGCACTCAGCTGTGTCTTAGTTATATCAATTTCCGAGAAAACTAAGTGACAGCCAGTGTTAAAGGGAATCTATCAGGAGATTCATGCTGCTTGAACCATAGCTAGGCAGTCTGAAATGGCAATGGCTCCCTCTTCAAAATCATCTATGTTTTACACAGACTCGCTGCAGCATTTCAGAAGAAGGGTAAAGTACCGTCTGAATGGTACCCGCCAACATCTCCCAGCCCAGCTTGGTTTGATTGACAGGTCTTTCCTTCTATACATGCTAGGGAGTCATTATTGTAATAAGGGCAGATTACAGACTTGTTTTTCTATACAGTAATTTTTCTATACAATGTGAAACACATATGAATTCATCACATTAGAAGCCATAACACACACACCATTGTTCTGCGTCGTACCCCAATTTCAATATACAATAATCGCAGCGCACAAAACCACTTTGGTGACCAGGTCTTAAGTTTGGAAAATGGGAAAAAAAAAGTTCTAATTATCCATTTGTGCTAAAACTGAACATCCCCAGAATTGTGCACCACACTGCACTATGAGATGTCTGTCCTTGCATTATGCACATAGCTTAGAATAATTTTTCCTATTAGGAATAGTGTTTTTTCTTTTTTAATACATTTGCATCTAATTCTACCCCTGCTGTATAAATGTGCATTCATTATAGAATTATGCCACTGGAAAGCTGCATTTTATGTATAATCTTAAAACCTATAAATCTCCCTATAGCAAATGTCAACACAAACACAATTCGCTGCTGGGCATGAACACGAGCTCGATGAGCATTTACGGCCCTTAGTTTTTAAACCAAAATCATGAAATGTGACATTTACAGTTTATGTGTATTATAATATATGCAGATAATGTATGCATTTCAGGCTAATATTGTTTTGCTCTAGTTCACCTAATTGAAACCACTGTGCAGTGCCTGATACCACCTCTAGATGTCACTGCTGCAACTCCTCTGTGCAGCCAGGAAACTACAAAATCTTGTAATTGACAGAAATTCTGAAACACAGTAAACAAATGATTGAAATTATTTAAGATTGATAGCAAGGACATTACAACTGATTTTATTACTAAAAACCCATCATATCTCATATGCTTGTCACACGGCTCCTGCTAATAAATTCACACTGTTGGAGCTGCCAAGTGGAGTAAACCGTGAGAAGCAGGAAATGATGGCTCAAAAAGACACCTCACCAGCATCTCCTACTATAATAGGCTGTAATACTGCCCCCCGTGGTCAAGAATGCAACTAATCTAATACTTTCCTAGTACAGTGGTGCCTTGGATTAGTGCTTGTAATCCAAATCTACTCTTAAACCAAAGTAAATTGGTTCCACATCCCAAAAATAATCATTTTTTTATTCTGAATAACATGAAGAACAGATGAAACAAACAATGAGAAACAGCTGAATAGGTCATATTATAAGTTACCATATAGTATAGCAATCAGCATGTGGAGTAAAATGTATACTAAAATGTGCATAAACCTGAAAAAACAGGCTAGAACAGAGAAGCAGGGCTGCTGTCAGAGGTCTGTGTGGTCACATGACAGCAATAGGAAAGGTGTGTGTGTTCAGTATGGCCCAGGAAGTGAGAATCACAGAGTTGGTGAGAATCACAGAGTTGTGCAGGAGGACAGTGACAGAAACTTTATATACAGCAGTTTGAATGGCTGAGTGTAAGTGCAGACAGATTATAGCAGCAGTGTGTATAGCTGAGTGTGAGTGCAGGCACATTATAGCAGCAGCGTGTATAGCTGAGTGTGAGTGCAGGCACAGGAACAGAGCAGGAATGGAGAGGATGGGAAACACAAGGACTGACAGAGACTGCAGGAAGCATAGATGAATGAGCGGGGCAGATGTGGGCACATAAATACAGCGCTATCTGCCCAGGGAGACAGAGGTTGCAGCTATGGAGAGATTAACTCTACAGTCCTGTGCCCTGACACAAGCCCCAGCCTGAAGAGGATCTGCTATGATTTTAAAGGTGAGAGAGACTTCCTGGGTCAGAGTACAGTGCTGTAGACCACACTACACAGATCCTGCCCCTCCCTCACTCCCCCTCCCACCCAGTACAGGGAGCTCTTAAACCAAAGCGATGCTCTTAAACCAAGTTACAATTTTGAAAAAGATCAGGAATTGTGGCGTTTCTCTGCCATAGAGTTCAATGGAATTTCTTCTGGTTAGCTCAAAAAAAAAATCACTCCTAAAGTCAAAAACACTAGAAAAAACTGCCTAGAAAATATTTTTCTAGCATTTATTTGGAGGCCAGAAAAACACCACAAAAAAAGTGTCTTGGGACACCCCTATATGGTGTTAGCAATAGAGAGATCTATAGAGAATACTATAATACTGCCTCCTATGGGCAAATATATAACCATATAGTTCCATATTCCCTCTACAATGATCTGCCTTTGGCATATGTTGGCATATCAGTAAATATATTTCCAGGCAGCAATCTAACTACAGTACAAGCCTCATGGACATATTGCCCTCTTTATTAGTTTGCATCACAAATGAAAAAAAAAAAAAAAACATCAGCTAAGAAGATTATTCTGTGATGTAGATATTTTTTGATTTCTCCAGATTGTCTTACAGATGGATTAAATGAACTCCTTACAGTAATATTGGATTAGAGGAGATTTTTAGTTTCTCCCCCCCAGGAGAGAATGTCTCACTGGATGATAGATCTGGGTATTTGTGTAATCCCTGCACGCCTAACACCATTTACACTCTGGTGCTGTATAATGCCGGACCTCCCGGGAGAGCACAGGCAGCGGCTTCATCCGTCACTGGATAAAGTTTCCAGTATTGAAGGTTAAATGTCCATACTGCAGGCTGCCATGATTTTTTTTCCTTTTCTTTTTTTCCTTCCCAGACACAAAGGTGATCAAGATGCTGCGGCTCTGTGTCTTGTGCTCTTCTGACACCAGGCGGTATTGGATGGACTTAATGAAAGTGACTGAATTATGGCAGGAGCCTGATATAGATAAACGATGGTGCGGTAGTCGCTCATCCTCAACGCTCCATAATCAGGGAGCACCTGTCACTAAACATTAAGGCTGCCGGTAACACAACATGTTCATAAGTGAATGGACTCTCAGGCTACAGACCGCTATGGATGGTGCCAGGCCAAAAGATTAAGGGAAACATCCTTTTTTTCTGTACATAATGCTTCATACTGGATTGTACAGGGCTGACATTTATGTATAGTAAAACATATGGCTCCAGATTAATGCTAGTGACAACAATAGTCCCATGTATTTCTAATAGTAACAATTAAAGGTGAACTAAAGAACTGGCTGTTGCAGTGGAGCATTACTCTAAATAATAATAATGAAAAAAAATTAAACAATGACATTTTCTGCTTTGTCCTCATTGTTTATGTACACCTATAAAATATAAAACTTTAAATAAAGATTTTTTTTTTAAGTATTTAAAGTGGAACTTTATCTTTAAATATTAATTCATTTTTAGTCTCAAAATTCCTCAAAAGTCATTCATTTCAAAGGGGTTATCCAGGCCAAAAAAAGAACCAACACTTTAAAGTTCCTCGTTTCTGAACTGCCAGGTTGAAGGAAGTGATGTGATAGCCCTGCTCTTCCAGACAAAGAATGAGACCAAGGACCCACCAGTGGGAGAAATTCAGGGCACTGAAACCGTATTGTATGGTATTTGTACCCAGTATCTTCATTGTTAAGAAATTGGATGATATTCAAAGCAGAGACTATTTCTGATACTGATACATTTTTATTTCCTGCATACACATAGTTAAATGATACCATTCAAGATGCCTGCAGCTGTCACTAGGGGGAGCTTACGAGCTTATCGCCTACTGACCCAGATTTATCAATCTGAGACCAAAAACGGTCTGGTTTCCCCATACCAACCAATCAAAGCCTAATTTTAATTTCCCAACTTGCTCTAGTAAAATTAAACCTGGGTCTTATAGAAAACAGTTTGGATGAACCTGAGCGTGCTTGAAGTTTTCTCAACTCAGCTAAAGACAAAAGAGATGGGATAGTCTGGAGATGTACCAGTTATATGGGCTCCAGGAGTTGGTATTACTTGTTCTGATAAAGTTATAAATCTGTCTAATGACTGTAGCTAGGTTCTCATTAAGATAAATTGTTTCTATAAGAATAGGTAGACCGGCTCAATTACAGAAACGTGGAATCATCTCAGTCCTCTGGGGCTTTAATTACACAATTAGCAGGCTGAGCACTGACGAGGGAAGAGAGCTGAATGAACACGAGAGGAACTTTATATCCAATGTTTCACTGAATGGTCCAACTTTGTGTTTGGTTGGCCGCAGCAATACTAAGTAGATAGAGAAATAACGTATGCATTGGGTTATAGGAAACAAGAACACGTTGTTATTGTGGTTCAACGACTCTTCAAATCAGCATGGTCTAATCCTGAATCTATTCTTAAAGAGAAATCAGAGAATGACCTATTGCTTACAAAAAAATATATATGTTTATAGCATTTGTTGATCAGCCGCTCAGCCACGATTGGCTGAGCATAACTGTGCTCAGCCAATCGCGGCTGAGCACAGTTGTGACGCGGCGGAGGGGGGACGGGCGGCATCGACTCGGCCGTCCGTCCGAAGATGACGTTTGGCACAAGATGGCGGACGGCCCTCGACACGGATCAGGTAATGTATAATGCACCACACTTCCGGGTACACGGGTGGGGGGGGTGGGACACGGGGAACGGGGCGATTCACAGACATAACATACATTACAAAGTTGTATAACTTTGTAATGTGTGTTATTCTGTGAATAATTTCTGAGCGCCGCACTACCCCTTTAAGAGGTCAGAGAGGTCTGTGCTGACTGTCAGAGGAGATAGCCGTGATGTAGCTGTAAATTAACTCTTTGTTGTCCTGTTTTGGTGCCCCATCTCCCTCCACTCCTCCTCTCTCCATACACAATGATGAAGACGGGGGAGAGCTTCAAACTGCTTTTTTGTGATAAAAATGCAATTTTCGGCTAATAAACCCAATTACAAAGTTTCTTAAAATTGCCTGTACTATTGATTTCTGCAAAAAAAAATAAAAAATTAAACGACAGTGACACTTTAATTAGTGCTTGTACACTTTCATTTTAACAAAGCTTAAAGGGGTTATCCCAGGGTAGTTGGCAGTGGTTATAGCATTAGAGCTACATTTTACAGTATTTTTGATTTTTGCTTCCTTGTATCCCCCTGCTATTGTGTGCTGCCCGTCGGCAGATTCAGGACATAATAGTTTTCCTCCCCCTCTGGTAGCTGACACTATAGTCCCTTCTCTCTTCATCTGCAGAAGGAGCTCTCTCAGCTATTATACCATGAATCATCCTGAAAGGCTGGTAACAGCTGCTCAAAGTTATTTGCAGTGTTTCTAGCATTAAAGAAATGGCAAGTTTTTGGTTTCTCCTCCTTTGGCTAATCTGTGCAGCTGGGGTGAGCCTTGGACAGTCTCCTTCAGCCTCTGGCGGCTACTGCTTCAGGCTCTGCTCCTTCATTGACAACTTGAGCAAAAAACTATTTCTTCTGGCTGCTCTGCAGTAAAGATGTCTGGGTAGTGACCTAACTGTGGGAAGAGTGACTGAGCATGTGTGTCCTCTAATACTTAGCGCATTAGGTGGGCCAGCACATTGCTATACACAGTGGGCACCAGGGGAGATCTCCATTCATGTTTAGGTTCATTATACAACTTTCCCTATGCCTATCCTTGTGTACTGCTCTTTTATGGACACATTTATGACTAACTGGAGTTTTCCTCTCTAAATTTATTTTGGTTTATGGTCATATGGTATTCTCTGGTTGTATCTATATACAATTGTTTGGGGCAAACTGCCCAATAAAATTATTTCAGTTATATATAATATCTACTGCACAGAAGGTATAGGTCAAAGTGTTTTACACACTACATACTTTATGTGGATTTTTTTTCTGTGATAATTACCCATCATTTAAGGTCTAATTTGGTCTATTATAAGGTATCCTCACAGGACGGAGCACTAAGGAGGGAACTTTGAGATTTAATATGCTCACTGTTCACCCCTTGTAGGGTGCCATGCCATTTTGATCTCTGTGGGTATATATCTATATAGGTTTGACAGACTATTAGTTTATACTGGTATGTGGATTACATCTATATTTTTATGACATCTAACCACTATTCTATCGTCCCCTCTATTGTGTCTAGGTGATATATAATAATTAGTCACCGTCACTTACCGTCTTTTTACACCGTATTTGAGGGTTTAGAGTGACCATTCAGTTTGTTTAGTATTGGTGTTGACAACCTGAATGGGACTCAATTATGTGGTCTGTCGTTTTATATATAAATAGGTATGTGCCCTAAGCAATCGCCGTCCTGTAAAGGTACCAAATATATTATCATTTGTAGGTGGACGTTTGAGTAGAACACATGCACCAAACCTTATTATTGGTACTTGAGACTAGTAATGTATATCGATGTTACCGAGTGGAACGCATTGTTGGTCCAAGCCTCATTATAAGTACTGGTGACTAGCAAGACACATGTAGTTGTTATGTTGGGCCTCTGGTTACCTCCGGGGTTCCGATATTCTGCGCAAGCGCAGAGCTATATTGTCACTTCTGGGACCTGGCTATTTCGTGCATGAGCAGTATTACTGCATGAACGCCAATGCAGCCATATTATAGCATAGATGGAGATCTCCCTTGTAGCAGGTATGAGTTAAATATTCTATACATGTTCTACTAAGAAAATGATTATTATTTCATATATTTCGGCCTAATGGGGTGGTCTATTATGCTATACACTTAGTTTCTCTTCTTATAGTGGGCACCAGGTGGCGTTATACATACAAAGTAAGTACTGTATCATAACACTTTATTGGATCATTTTAACAGAATGTATATAGCATTAAGTGTTCATTTGTTATCATCTATACAATGAACATGATATTTATATGTGGAACAACAGCTTTAAAGACCATAGAATGAAACAATCAAAAACTTTCTAAATACCCATCCTGACCTAACTTCATAGCTGATCTATATAGTGTGTGAGCTATATATTTCTGCCCTGACCTCCATGCTCATGGCTTCTATACTCATACACTGCAATGTATAGCTACATCTTTGGTCAGAAACATGTTAAGGCAATTATTATGTAATTCTTAGGATGTTTAAAAAGAGTTGTCCAGTGAAAATGGTTTTCTTTTAAATCAACTGGTGTCTGTAATTATACAGATTTGTAATATACCTCTATTAAAAAGTCTTCCCATACTTATCAGCTGCTGTATGTCCTGCAGGAAATGTGGTTTTTTTTTTTTCAGCCTGACACAGCGCTCTCTGCTGACATCTCTGGCCGAGACAGGAACTGTCCAGAGCAAGAGAGATATTCTATGAGGATTCCCATAGGACACACTGATGGAACTCAACCTACCCACAAGAATGGAGCTTAACCACAGTACAATGTACCCTTTATTTTGCTGATGCGGGGAGATGGCATTCAGGGGGATAGGACTCCAGTAGTCATACACTGATGACCTAAGCATAGGCTACTACTGTCCTGTTCCTGGAAACCCCTTTAATGGGGGATGGGTTTGATAACGGTGCTGGGTTCACCTGTGAGAGTCCCCAGGATGACACATTGATAAATCTGCTCTATTATCTCATACCCATCCTAATTCTCCGAATGATAAAAACCAGCAAGTAATAGAGTAATAGAAAAGTAAACGCTTCCTTTAATTATTAAAAGCAGAGTTCAAAGTCAGAAATCATTATGAGAACGATTTCTCTCCACTGAACGCCTTAAAAATATAAAGTGGCTTCCATTAAAGTGCAATAAACTCTGAAAAGTGCAGTTCTGTATCGGTAGGCAGGATCCTCTCTATAAATAGCCCGGTAAATATGTGGTCTGGCTGCGCTCTGCTCTGTGACGTACGACATATGTAGCCAGATCTAGATAAATAATAATAATTATCGTAATGAGTCTAAGGAAAGACGTCCTCAGCCAATGCTAATCACATGCAAATTAGGCTCATGAATATGCAACAGAGTGCTGTGGACCATTATCCATCTCTGAATGAATAATGGTTCTTACAGAGTTTGTAAATATGGGTCAGTGCACTTGTGTGCAAGGAGGAGGGAGCAACTGCCTTTCGCCTGTTCGCCAAACGTCGTGTCCAAACATCTTCTATCACAAATATGTCTTCACAGATTGTCTTATTCATTCTCATTTAAAGCCCTACATCCTGCTCAACAAGCACCACAATCGGCTATCAGCTGTTCTATAGCCACATTTAAATGGCAATTCCATTATAGGAAGAAAATCATTCTTCACCACAAGGACCACAAAATGGCACAGTGTGAATTTTGGGAGCCAAATAAACCAGTGTGAAATGAATCCTAACCTCTATGAGTGCAATAATGGCGGCACTGGTGCATACAAAGATCACCCTACTATTACTACGATGGCAAAAAATAAATAAAAACCATATTAATGGATGTAATTCTTCACATATTTTGTGATCACTTATAAAGCTGTGACAACCCGTTAAAGGGGTTATCCAGCGTGGGGGCACTTTTTGGGGGGGACCACTCACCTCCCCGGTTCCAGCGGCGGGTCCCGCATCACGGCACTCCGGTCCCCGGCCGCTTCCTGGTGTCTGACGCCGCCTGAGACGCTACGTCTCAGGGCCGCTCAGCCACTCAAACGGATCCTGCCTCCTTCACTGAGTGGCTGAGCGGCCCTGAGACGTAGCGTCTCGGGCGACGTCAGACACCAGGAAGCGTCCGGGAACCGGGGACGGGAGCGCTGCGATGAGTGACCCGCCGCTGGAACCGGGGAGGTGAGTGGACGTCTTTTATTTTAGCCACCTCCTCCCCGGTCCCCCCCAAAATGTGCCCCCACACTGGATAACCCCTTTAAGGATTACACCGGTGTGTTTACCTTAGCATCACACCATAGTCACATAATAAGCATAGAGCCTGCATACAGATAGCATCTCCCCAGTGTGAAATGGCTGATAAGAGGGGGCAATGGATTGCATTTAAAGGAGCCCTTTCATTATAAATGTTGATGATCTGTCTTCAGGATAAGTAATCAATACCTGATCAGTGGATTGGCACCCTCACTGAGCAGCGGTTCGACAGAGGCTTCACAGCCAGATCTCCACTGTGAATGGAGATGGAAGCAGATGGTTTTCTTGATAATGTAGTGCCATTGCTTGCAGCTCCGGTTCTCTTTCGTAGGAGCTCAACTGCAGTAACCTAGCACAACTGCTACACAGTGACTGGAGCTGCTTCCAGGCCCGATCACAGCACAGATCCAGCTACAGCAGCTCTTACAGCTGATTAACCAGATATTGATGGTCTGTTGTCAAGTTAGGTAATCAATACATATAACTGGAGAAACCCTTTACACTCTATTCACACTAGCATCATTTTGTCAGCCTTTGAAGGATACACAATGAATATTACAAATGGAGGTCCTTTAATAGCAATTAGCATTTATTTTAAAACAACGGCCGTTATTTGCTATTAAATGGCAGCCATTGATTACATTTCAGCAGTGTGTGAACATAGCCTTTCTGTGTTTTCAGCTCACTACTGGTTTTGGTTACAAAATACTGAGCAAAAATATTGTGTGGGAACAAAACCTGAGGCTACATTCACACACAGTTAAATAATGGTAAAATACGGCTGTCATTTTGAGGTAAAAATACAGCTGTATTTCTAATATAATATTGTGCTCTATTGAAGTCAATGGTAATCTGGCTGGCAGTGCACACACACACCATATAGAATAACAACTGTAATTGAGAATGGACGTAAAACTAACAAACAGGCTCATTACTTACCATCTGCTTTTCTAAAATCGCATATTGCTTTTTTCTTCTTTTTTTTTTTACTATGACAGTATTTTAGTGTTATTTTACAGTGTGTGAACATAGCCTCAGAATTTTGCATGATATTTCTATACTCCTTCACAGCAGGTTTGGAAATGTCACAAAGCTGTTCAGACTGCATTTAGAGGTTGCAGAGAGACGGAAACAAAGATGCAAAAAACAGACATCACATTTTTAGGCTATGTTCACACAATGTATGGACAACGTCCTTTGTTTAATACACTGAATGAACAACGACCATTGTTTGCATTGACTTCAATATAACACATTTCCCTACAGCAAGAGCGGCCGTTGTTTTAACTAAACCCACAACAATGTTGTGTGAACATAGCCTAAGGCTGGGTTCACACAGCGTTTTTGCTGTCCATTTAACAGTTTCAAAATGGTTACTTTTATCATACACAAAAATGTGGTCAACCTCATTGCGTATGCTACAAAAAAGGAAAAAAAAAACGCATCCGTTGTCATTTGTTTTTTTTATAATGCAAGTCAATGAACAAACTGATCCAAAGGGATTGCACACAACTGCATCTATTTTTTCATCGTTTTTTTTCATACGTTAAATAGACTGCAAAAACACAGTGTGAACCCAGCCTTAGAGCCTCCACCTTCTTCAAAGATATTCACTTTACTATTTCCTAGCCCCGTATATAGAAAATTGCCCCTTCTTTTTTTTTTTTTACATAGTGAACTACACATAGTGGTCTACACAATAAGAGGGTAAGGCAGATTTACTATTACTGTCCTACATTTACACAGCATAAGGGTCCTTTCACATGGGCCGCTACGGGGCTGTGCAAGGACTCAAGTGAGCACAGATCAGCAAGATCAGCAGTGCCTTCACTGTATCGTTCATGCGGCCATTCAAATACATTGCTATGAGCCGCACAATCCATCTTTACACAGGGAGATGTGTGGCTGATGGTGATAAATTTTGAAGCTGCACATAAAGATGCTAACAGACGACGATTGGTTTTCCCGCTCCTTGGCTGATCGCTGACACTAATGCTATGTTTACACAGAGCGATAATTCGCCCGATCGAACGAATAATGATTTCAAAGTAACGATTTTTTTTTATAACAATCAGCGCTTAGATGGAACGATATATTGTAGAGAAAATTTGTTTTGCGATCGCTTAAGCCTATCTCGCACATAGGTAAAATCGGTGAACGACTGTTTACAAGGAATGATCTGCGAAATTTTTGCGAATGACGAACGACAATTTAAGAACATGTTCAAAGATCCAAATGAACGATTTCTTGCTCAGCGTTCGATCGTTCGCTGCGTTTACACGTACAATTATCGTTCGAATTCAATCGATATCGTGCAAATTCGCACAATAATCGTTCCGTGTAAACGCAGAATAGGGCTATGTTCACAATGCGTATGAATCCGTACGCAGGTCTTACGCTGCCGTACATGTGCGGCTGAAACTACGGGCGTGCGAAAAATCGACATGTGGCCGGATGCGTACGCACCGCGATCATACGCCCGCAGTACAGTTATGCTTCCTTAGCTTGTTTCGAAGCGATCTGAGGCAGGTCATTTACTTGGAAATCTTCGCCCAGCCCCGTAAACCACACAGAACCTTTTGGATCGAAAAATCAAGTTCAATTTGCCTGAAATAAGTACTCCGTACGGGACCGCATGGAAATCCACGGCCGTGAGTTTCAACATTTCCGTCCTCAAACAATGGACTTGTTCATTTTTCACGGCGCCGCATACGATCCGGCTGTAAGCGCATACATAGTGTGCACTGTGCGGGCGTATATCGTATACTTTCAAGCGAACGCATCAACCTCAAAACTACGTGCGTATATTCGCGGTTCACACTACGGCTGGATTCATACGCAGTGTGAACATAGCCTATGGTGCGTTTACACAGGCAGATTTATCTGACAGATTTTGGCTGTGTAAATGCACCATTACACGGGCTGATTATCGTCCAAATCAGAATTTCTAGCAACACTCTTGCTGATATTCGGCCTGTGTAAAAGGGGCTTTCAACTCGTTAAACAGGCAAAGACTGCATCAAATGTATGACAGTGGTGCACGCTGTGGGACATTTCCCATATTGTACATCTTACCTTATTTTAGACCATTGTTCTGCATCTATAGAATGCTACAGAGAATGAAGTCTGCTACATTGTGAGATTCCACCCCCGATTCTACACACTTTTTAAACGGTTTTTAAAATATATGTCTAAAACATAATAAATTTGGTGCGCAACATGTACTTTCGCTTTTTGTGTACAATTTGAATAAGAATTCCAGCAGATGTTACTTTATCTATTCATTTCCGTGAGGCACACATCCAGCGTCACATAGAAATGAATATGAATAAAGAAAGTGATTTTCAGTCCGCAGAATGTCCGACTGGTGGTAAGGTAATTACCAGTGCTATTAAAGTGCTATTAAGCTTGTACAGGTTACTCTGGGGGAGTAAAAAAACACAGTGCTGGATTAAAGGGGTAGTACAGAATAGGAAAAGCAAGGAAGTTATCTATCAGTAAACAGTGCCACCCCTGCTCATGGGTTGTAATTGGTATTGCACCTAAGAGCGGAGCGAAGATGCAACAGAACATGCATTCCGTGTGTCACTGTTTTTGGAAGAAAACAACCATTTTTTTTTACTCTACCGATTAGACCAAAAACTGTGAAAATAGCCGTAGCCTGAGTCTCACCTCAGATAATCCGGGTATGTAACCACGTGGGCCGTCAGCACAACACCGCCGCCCCTTATAAAAATGATCCCACTGCGATATTTAGCTAGAGCAGCTGTCAGATCAATCTCCCTGCAGTTGTGTGATCTGTAGAGTATGTTGTCCAAGTTACAGAACAATGTTTCTGGGTGATCTGAGGCAAAGCATGTGAGGACACCCTGGGGCCTGTGCCTGTGAGATATCTAGTAGCTCATTTCATATAAGAGACTCCTTTATCTGACACCTACCTGCAAAACTGGGACAAGTGCGGCTTAATTCCCCTGCAGCAATATTCATCATAAAACTCCTAAAGTACCTATTTTTTATTTCTTTGATAAATTGATGACTTCTGGAGGGTTATAGGAACTTATTCCACTGCTTGTATAGAATTAACCTTATCACTTTCGTACATCAGGTGTCCTGTACAGAGCCTGCTGCAAACAAAAATTATGCAACATGAAACTATTGGCCAGCAAACAGAACATTACATCAAGGACATATGCATTGTTGATGCAACTATGGGAGTAATAGAGCCTGAAATTAGAGGCTTAGAGCCTGGTTTTGCCACCTTAAGAACATTGGACATTTGTAGCTTAAAGAAAACCTCATGCTGTCTGAACCTTAAGCAGCATGAAACAAGGATTCATTGGGCACAAAAGAAAAAAATTGTATGCCCCTCCCCCATTCCGTTTTTTGCTATGTAGTCCCATGAACCTATACACACTCACCTGGCCCGGTGCAGTCCCCCGGCATTTATTCTTGACATCACTCGTGTGCCAGGAAGTTGGGACAGAGAGTGGCCTCTTGTGGCGGAAGGTGCAATTCTGCCTCCAGCCACAAGAAAGACTGGCAGGGCGGGAAGCCAATGGCTTTTTGCTTTGGCAGTGAGAGCGCCACAACATTTAACTGTAAGTGTTCATCATGAACACTCACAATTAAAGGGCCAGATGCCAGTCCGGGCCTGCGAGCCCCCCTAATGCATGGGCCCCGTAGCAGTGGTGTCATCTGCCTATATGATAGCTACGCCACTGCAGTAAGCTATGACTTACTCTAAAACACTCAGGATTTTCCGGGAAATTTTAAAAGCTGTCAGGATTGGGGTAACTAGTCGTTGGGGCAGTCTCCCTGCTGATTTCGACGCTTTTCTCACACATGGTTGAGAGGCCCGGTAACATATTTCTAGATACAGTAGCTATCTGGCTCGATTAGCAAAAATGAGCAAAGAGTTGAGTATTTATTATCCTTTCAATGCAGCAAAAGAATGAAGTGAACCAGCACTAGGAAGGGGCATCATTTTTATTTTTATTTCCCCTACTTCTGCATGCATGCCCTACTTACATTCCACTTAGAAACACTGAAACAACTTTTCACGCTTTTCACTTCCCAGAACTTGGCACATTTTGGACAGGAAGTCAAAATGGCAGAATTCACATCAGTCAAATGTTGACTTTTCCTGACCCTTCAGCATCTTTTATATTCTACAGCTGAGGGCAGGGCTTACAGTTCTGAAAGGACATAAGATGAAGACAACTGAATGAATGTAGCAGTATGAAGGGAAGAATGACAAGAGCAATGACCCAATCTATACCAAAAGGGTACAGTAACTCAACTTTGGATAGAAGAGAGTGTGAAAAAATTGTGTATGGCTTACAGCCGGTGTGTTCATGACACCTACTGACAAAATGAAAAATATCAGGCACCGACGCTTTTAATGCAGACTACTATACTGAGACCACACTGCCTGATACCTAAACATTACAATGGAGATGTATATAGAAATTTTACATTCTGGACCATATTCTAAAATCATACCAGATCTACACCTCTCTCTTACACATCTATGTATTTATGTATGTATCTGTCTCCTGTCTCATCAAATTTACATTAAAATTACAAAACATGGAAAATAAAATGTGACGGATGAAAATAAGGGAAGGAGGAATGGGGGCACATCCAGGATCAGAGTATATCATGCTCCACTTATACCACTGTGACACATCCATTTATCCTGTCTACATTTGCAGGCCAGCAAATGTGGGCAGAATGCGGGCCCATTCATTCCTATGCCCCCCCACACACACACACGTAGGTGTTATGGATACATGTTGGGGCTGTGATCCGTGCCCCATTGTTTGGCATGTAGCTGCAGTGCGGATCACCTATTATTACAGAAAGGGTCCGTGCAAACGCAGACGGTTACGGATCTATAGTCTTGTCCACAATTACAGGAGGATATGTAGTTTCTCTCCCATCATCTATTATCTATCTAGTGTCAATCTCAGATCTATCTATCTTATGTCTATCTTAAACCTGATCCTATCTTGATCTGAATTGATTGGTCATTGGTATTGATGGGTGGGTTTAACATTCATTTACTGAATTACTGAAGTTTGGGCTTTGTTACCACACTGTGAAATAAAGGTAAAGTACAGATATAATTTTAAGGACAACATATGGCTGTTTTTTCAGTATAAGGCTATGTTCACACAAATGTATATTTTCGTAAAAGTACGGCCATTGTTGCCAATTGTAACAACAGTCGTGATTAATACGAGAATATAAGTTATGTTGCCGTCTATGGAATCCCGGTCGGAGTGTATACACATAGTATATGCTCCGGCCACGATCCCTAGCGGCGCTGTAGAAAACTGACATATAAGTTTTCTGCGGCCGCTAGTCATTGAAAAGCGGCCACAGAAAACCTTGTCAGTGCACATTATGGAGCGAGCAGCTTCGGACGCTTGCTCCATAGTGTGCTGTCGGGAGTTCTGATGCGGGCGCGCACGGATGCGCCCACATCAGAACTCTGTGGCCCTAAAGATCATCCAGCCGGTACTGCAGTACCGTCCAGGATGATCTTTTCTGAGACCGTCCGGGTCACGGAACGGCCTGTCTCATAATACTGTATGTATGAACATAGCCTAATAATGCATTCCATTGAATTCAATAAGAAATTGGCTGGCAGTGCACACACAGTATTGAATAACATCCATAATTGAGTGCGACCTTCCAAATAATGAACATGCTCATCATTTACAACATGCTTTAAAAAAATATGGCTTTTTTAAATCTGTTCACACATTGTTTAATTTTCACTCAAAATGATAGTCAAAGTTAACTTTTATTTTGCTGTGAACAGCCAATCCCTCACAAAATGTAAAGTCACTTTCTTAGAAAAAAAAAAGACCACTTGGTCCATCTAGTCTGCCCTTTTAGTATCTCCTTTGTTATTATCTTAGGATAGATATAAGTTTATTGCAGGAAGGTTTAACTTCTGTTATTGTAGATTTACCAACCACATCTGCTGGAAGTTTGTTCCACGCATCTACTTATATTTTCTTGTGTTGTTTCTGATCTTTCCCCAAAAAAACATTAGCTTAGGTTCGTTCCCTTGTTCTTGTGTTGGGTTTATTAAAAACACTTCCTTTTTAAACCTTATTTAGTCCTTCAACATATGTTAAGTTTTCGATCCTGTCCTCCCTGTTCCTTCATTCCAGATAGGTTTTATTTTTCAGACTTTCCACTACTTTTGCAGCACATCTTTGACCCTGTTTTTATTAATATTTTTTGTAGTAGTGGTTATATCTCTAGGTATACAGCACAGTATACAATTAGCTTATCCTAACGCTTGGCTGCACTGGTGACTTATTTTAAGGCTATCAGAAATAACTACCCCTAATTCCCTCTCTTCTGAAGTCTTTGCCAATACAGAATTTTCAAAAGATCATCACTTTTGCTCAAAAACTTTGTACTGTTGGTACTGTTGTTTTATTTTATTTTAGTTCTGTCAAGTCCAATGTCAGAATTACCGCTGTTTTGTTATACAATGTCTGCAACAATGGCTGCTTTTCTATAGACTTTAATACAACACATTATTAGATTTAAAAAGGCTGATGGTTTAAATTATTTTGATTTTACAGTGTGTGGACATAGTGCTGCCAATAACCCCCTGTCTCCAGTCCCATTGCCTCTATCACATGCAGCCTCAACACTAACACATGAGTAACAAGGTCACAGCCTCCCACAAGATCAGCACATTCTTCTCCTGAAATACTCTGTGCTGTTATGACCTAGGTCTCTGATTTTCCACTTGTTTCCATCACACTAGAAAGAGATCTGGTAAACTACAAGGCATTCCTGATACTCGTCAACATTTTCACTTTGGATATTCATAAGACAACCTTTTGGCTATTTTTACATAATTCATAACTGTAAGTAAAGTATATTTTTTCAAGGGTCACTGCAATCTATGAGTCAGATATATTACCATTCACAATGGCTGCAATTTTAAATACCTGAATCAGATTGGTTGTTTTATAATTCTTTCTTCTGAGCATTGAAGAATCCGAACACAAAGTCTGATGACGTGAACCTGTCACCTACTGAGTGGCGTGCTTCAAATCTTTGCTTATCATTTCTCTGTACCATGGTAACTTGGTTTAAGACTAAATTGGATTGAGAGCATTTTGCAAGAAGAGCTCACAGTTTTTCAAAATTGTAACTTTGTTTAGGAGCATTGCTTTAGTTGAACAGCTCCCTGTACTGGATGGGAGGGGAAGTGGGGGAGGGTATGGTCTGCACAGTGGGGTCTACAGCCCTGTACTCTGACCCAGGAGGTCTCCCTCACCTTCCAAATCTTAGCAGATCCACTTTAGGCTGGGGCTTGCATAAGGGGACAGGACTGTGGAGGTAATCTCTTCATAGCTGTAACACCTCTCTTCCCGGACATTCCTTGCCCACATATACCCTGCTCATTCCTTCATACTGCCTGAAGTCTCTGTCAGTCCTTGTGTATCTTATACTCTCCATTCCTGCTATAATGTGCCTGCACTCACACTCAGCCATACACACTGCTGCTATAATGTGCCTGCACTTACACTCAGCTGTACACACTGCTGCTATAATGTGCCTGCACTCACACTCAGCCATACACACTGCTGCTATAATGTGCCTGCACTTACACTCAGCTGTACACACTGCTGCTATAATCTGTGTGCACTTACACTTAGTTATACACACTGCTGCTAAAATGTGCCTGCACTTACACTCAGCTATACACACTGCTGCTATAATGTGCCTGCACATACACACAGCCATTCGTACTGCTGTAAAGAAAAGTCTCTGTCACTGTCCTCCTCCACAGCTCTGATTCTCACTTTTTGATTGGTCCATGCTGAACAAACACCCCGCAGTCATTGCTGTCATGTGACCACACAGACCTCTGACAGCAGCCCTGCTTCTCTATTTCTAGCCTGTTGTACTACACTACTGCATTATGGGGACCTGCAGCTCCATCCTGTATCTACAAACTTCTGCTGTTTTTTCATTCTTATGCACTTACTATACATTATACACCACATGCTGATTGCTATACTGTACAGTAACTTATAATATGACATGTTCAGCTGTTTCTCATTGTTTGTTTCATCTGTTCTACATGTTGTTCAGAACAAAAATTATTATTTTTGGGGTGTGGAACCAATTGTCTGCATTTCAGTGATTTCTTATGGGAAATTTTGCTTTGGTTTAAGAGTGGATTTGGATTACAAGCATGGTCCCAGAACAAATTATGCTCATAATCCAAGGCACCACTGTACTTCGAAAACAAATTTCTTCTAGGTGATGTCTTCTCTGATTGGAGTCTTCCTCTTTCGTTGTCTTGGCCACTTGGCCCAGACTGTCATGATGACTTCTTCTCATGACAACATTCATCTATGCAGAATCTGTCAGACACACATCTTAGGCTTTGCACTTTTATAACACGACCTACCCACCTCTATATAAGCTGCCCATCCATAGAGCCACAAATGGTAATAATGCCCCTTTCTGTAGCCCATGCAGTCTAAGTTGGCTTAACACTACCCCTTTATAGTTCCCCAACCGGAAGTTGCCAAACAATAGTGCCCCTGAACAGTACTTATCGCTAGTCATGCCCCCACATAGTAGTTACCCAATTACTTCCCCTATGCAGTTAGGTAATCATATACTAGTGTCCCATATAGTAGTTAATCCCCAAATAGTGCCCCATATAGTAGTTAGCCCCTCAATAGTGCCCCATATAGTTCTTAATCCGACCAATAGCACCCCATATAGTAATTAGGCCCCCAATAGTGCACAATATAGTAGCCATTCTTTCCTAAATACCAATAGATCCCCATATACTGGTTACTCCCAGTTTTATTCTCAAAAGTATGCTCTTCCCCTCCTTTCAGAGACTCTCCCAGGCAGTATGCCGCATCCCCTCCAGAAAAACAAAAAAACATCAACTCACCTGTCACTCTTTACCCAGTATTTTCCCGTAAAAATAAGCAGGAAACCTACTCCAGCTCTGAGCTGGCGTAGGTTTCCTGCCGCGCGCACTGGCGCGCACGGGATTTATGTACAGGCAGTCCGCCTCTACATAAAGCTCCGTAGTGCCGGAGCAGCGGGGACATTTTTAAGTTCGGTGCAGAAAACGCTGGACTTAATAAATGTTCCCCATAGTCTTGGTAACATGCTGCCTGCTCTGGTAGAAGAGAAAATAGAAAGCACTGGTGAGGGCCAAAAACAATCAGGGCAAGCTCTTATTATTTTGGCTGACGGTTTTCACAGGGTGGGACTAAGGCCGGCACTTGCCCTAATAAGCCGTGTGCAGACAGTGATCCTGTTCTTGTGCATAGGAGCGGTATTATAGTAGTTATGTTATTGTACATAAAAAGCAGTTTTAAATCAGTTATATTATAACCCCTTATAGTAGTGCCGATCAGTGTATCTGCTGTCTATACCTCCGGACATTTTGTAGCAGGTGTAAATAAGACCAACATGCAGTACCAGGCGCAACCACAAGAAAATGCTCGGCTTTGTGTCTGGTAAGCAATAAATGGGATGTGGCAATAAGTGATAATCTGATATTCATGGATTATCCTAGGAAAAGACCGCCAAACCCCCTTTAAATATCGTCTTTCTTTCCATCAGATAAAATACACAGCAGCAGTGATGTCTTCGTAAATGCCTGTGTTCTGGATCACAAGAATCTTGGTGACACTTGATAAGACAATGTAATTTGCCGGCCATGTTCTCCAGTGAAGACTATAGACTGTATGTCACATATAAAGACGTTTATGTCAAGGCCTTTCCTTCTCTCCATTTAATACGTCCAGAATAGTAAATTACCACAATCAGTGATATGTGAACAGGACGCTCAGGGTGTCAGTCTGTCTACTCACTCCATGATAGACCCTGTCAGTGATATATACTTCAATCTTGTAATGTGTCATAATACAAAGCTGACAATGTGGATAAGCCTATTGTGGTCGAATCTGCAAATAAATCATAGAAAGGGGCCTCATGAGCAATGAAGATACATTTAAGGGGATACTACACCTACAGTCATTCTATTCAGTCCGCAGGTGAATGCAGTCTATTAGTCTCTGTTATCAGCCACTTCATGCTGGGAAGAGCTAAAGCATATCCTTATGTGTAACTAATATCCAATACCCAATTGTTTTTGTTTTAGTTAAACTCTGATGTCCATATATTACATAGAAAAATAATCTACATGAAAATTCTAATCACTTAGTAGGTGCATTACTTAGCTTGTTCTGATACTAATTAACAGTTGTTGTTATTATACTTTAGAGCTATTCTGCTAGTGGAGGCACTGTGTACATACATTACATTACATATCCTGAGTTAGGCCATGTTCACGTGGCGTAAGACACTGGCGGTTCTGTGACCCGTCCGGTTTGCAGAACGGCCGGTGTCAGAGAAGATCATCCCGGACGGTACTGCTTCTGATAAAATGGGATGCGGGCGCATTCTTGCGTGCCTGTGTCCCAATTCGTCGCACTCTCTATTGTGTGAACTGACATTTTCGTTTTTTGTAGCACCACTAGCGATCCCATCTGGAGTGGATACTATATACTATGTGTATACTCCGGCCAGGATTCCCTGAGCTGCAGCACAATGCAAGTTCAGTAGTAATCACGGCCATTGTCTAAATGAATAGCGGCCATAGAAAACTGACGTGTCAGTTTTTCCTGCGGCCAGATGGAATACACTATGGGGGACATGTATCAACAGGCGTACATTTTTTTTTTCGGCGGAAAGTGCCGATTTGCGCATGATTTTATTTGTAAATGGCCGATTTTCTAATAAAATATTCTCAAATCGGCACTTTCCGCCGGCTACACCAGGAGCGGATAAGGGGGTGTGAAGGGGGCGGAATGGAGGGCGCGGACTCAGAGTCCGCGCGATTCACCATTCATTATGAGTTATGCATTATGAGTTCAGCTGGTGGAGTCACTGTGTACATACAGTAAATTACATTTCTTATCTTGTACTGATCCTAAGTTACATCACTTAAGAGTCAGTGTATACATATATTACCTTACTTATCCTATCCTCACCCTGAGTAACAACAGATATATATATATATATATATATATGTATACCAGAGAAAAAAGTCCAGCACCAGGTCGGCATATACCATTAAAATTCCATACTTTATTAGACAATCTTCACATAGGACAGTAATAAAAGTTTACGCGTTTCAGCGCTTCTCGCGCCTTGTTCACAACTGAAGCATGATACATACAAGCTCATATTGCTATATAAAGGGTAGTGCTGTACATCACATGACTAACCCCCAATTAAGAACCATATAACACATGTTAAAAACTTCACAGGCTTGGAAAACAGGTTAACCCTTAAGGAGTAAGTTCAAAGTCCCAGAAGGTCTGAATTCTAGACATGATCTGATCCTGACATATTAAGGTCTATAAATATATTGTCTGGTGCTTTATATACTACATTTATTGTAAGCAACCTTCTAGCCATGCTTTCAATAACCTATATGATGTATGAGAAAAATTGGTTATATTCACTTCCCACTTTGAACTTACTCCTTAAGGGTTAACCTGTTTTCCAAGCCTGTGAAGTTTTTAACATGTGTTATATGGTTCTTAATTGGGGGTTAGTCATGTGATGTACAGCACTACCCTTTATATAGCAATATGAGCTTGTATGTATCATGCTTCAGTTGTGAACAAGGCGCGAGAAGCGCTGAAACGCGTAAACTTTTATTACTGTCCTATGTGAAGATTGTCTAATAAAGTATGGAATTTTAATGGTATATGCCGACCTGGTGCTGGACTTTTTTCTCTGGTATGCTGTGACCCTGGCTCCGGGTCTTACCGTGCACCGACGGCTATACCACAGCAGGTGAGCTGACCAACAAACAGACTTTTGCATATATATATGTATATATATATATATATATATATATATATATATATACACATCTCCTCCTGCACTCACAGTCACTGCCTATACCCATAAATGTCTAAGCTTAAAAAAACCCTTTAGGCTATGTTCACACAACGTGTTTTTTCGTATTTCTACAGCTGTTTTTGCAATCGGCAACAACGGCCGTAGTTAATACAAGAAAATACGTTGGCCGGGTGTCTATGGGATCCCGGCTGGAGCATATACACATCCGGGATCCCTAGCGGTGCCGCAAACAACTGACATGTCAGTTTTCTGTGGCCACTACTCAGTGAATACCATGTCAGTGCACACTATGAAGCGAGCTGCTGCAGCCGCAAGCATCATAGCGTGCTGTGAAGTGTTCTGATGTGGGCGCGCATGGATGCGCCCGCATCAGAACTCTGCTGGCCGAAAGATCATCCGGCCAGTACTGCAGTACCGGCAGGATGATCGTTTCAGAGACCGGCCGCTCCGTGACCTGGCTGGGTCACGGAATGGCCGTTCTCTTACGCCATGTGAACATGGCCTTAAAATGTATACATATGGAACATCCTCTAACACCCCTATATTGAAAGCAGTTGTTTTTTTGGATTGTTTAACATTGAAAGAAAGATCATTCATTTTGAATAACTTGGAAACAATTGTTTGCTACAAATTGCAATTGTGTTGCCCATAGCAACCAATCACAGCGAAACTTTTCTTTTCCCAAAGCAACTAAATGAATGAAAGCTGGGCTCTGACTGGTTGCTATGGGCAACAAAGACAGATTTTCTTCTTGTCTTAATACTTACCCATAAGATGTATGTAGTACTACAGTCCTAATTCCAGGAAAATTACCATAAGCTAAGTTCACACGGTGAAACAAAAGTTAAATATGACCGTCATTTTGAGTGTAAATGAAACAATGTATGAAGATGTGAAAAAAAATTGCAGTTTTGGGAAAAACAGGTGGTAAATAATGAACTTATTAATTATTTGGACGGTTGAATTCAAGAATGCCTGTAATTCTAAACGGTGTATGCCCTGTTGTCTGATTTCCCACTGACATCAATGGAGCCCTTTATTATATTGAAAATATGGCTGTGTTTTGACCTCAAAATTATGGCCGTATAATGCCTTTATTTTTCATGGTGTGAATATAGCCCAACAGTTGTACTCAATTACGGTCGTTATTCTATACTGTGTGTGCAGTGGCGGAAAATTTCCCATTGACCTCAATAGAATGCAATATTACATGGAAAATACGGCCATATTTTTACTTTAAAATGATGTCCGTTTTTTGTAATATTTTATGGTGTGTTGCCATAACTAGAGTTCTAGGAACATGTGACTGATCACATTCATCACCTTCAGTAACGTGAATGCCACAACAGACCACCCAAGAAAATCATAAGATCTGGAACATGAGGCATTAGAAAGGAGAAGCTTTCCAATGTGGGGCAAGGTTCACACTATGTAAAAATGACGATGGCCGTCATTTTTACATAGTGTGAGCCTACCCTCACAATGTATTGCAGATATAGGCAGGTGTAACAGTGGGAGATTTATCAATTAGATAACACCAGTTTTGCCAACCGTACTGGGAACACTGGTGTTATACCAAATATCACATTTACGTAGGTTTGACAAAGTTTTTTTGCACTTTTACAAAGACAAACAAGGACATGAGCGGTGCCAGATTATTGCTGTTCTGTACTGTGCACCGTACTTCCAAAAAGATGTCTACCATGTTGGGCAAAGTTAGCATGCTACATTGCATTTTCAAAATGATGCCCAGCTATACGGTATACCAGAGTTATTACATGATTTCTTTAAGTATCAGGTGAAGAAGCGTCCACTATAATACATTCATGAAATATAAATATTTTAGTTTATCACATGTATGATGTACAAAGTGTAAAATGTTACAATTGTGTGTACGAAATGTTACAGCATTTCACATAGATGAAATGGTATGTTTCACATGAATAAGATCACTATAATATGCAGACAATTTGTGTTAAATGTCTAGAATGTTTCAGTGTCACATGTATGAACTGTATAGAATGTGTCAGTGTATTACATGTATGAACTGTATAGAATGTGTCAGTGTATTACATGTATGAACTGTATAGAATGTGTCAGTGTATAACAGGTATGAACTGTATAGAATGTGTCAGTGTATAACAGGTATGAACTGTATAGAATGTGTCAGTGTATAACAGGTATGAACTGTATAGAATGTGTCAGTGTATTACATGTATGAACTGTATAGAATGTGTCAGTGTATTACATGTATGAACTGTATAGAATGTGTCAGTGTATTACATGTATGAACTGTATAGAATGTGTCAGTGTATTACATGTATGAACCGCATAGAATGTGTCAGTGTATTACATGTATGAACCGCATAGAATGTGTCAGTGTATTACATGTATGAACTGCATAGAATGTGTCAGTGTATTACATGTATGAACTGTATAGAATGTGTCAGTGTATTACATGTATGAACTGTATAGAATGTGTCAGTGTATTACATGTATGAACCGCATAGAATGTGTCAGTGTATTACATGTATGAACTGTATAGAATGTGTCAGTGTATAACAGGTATGAACTGTATAGAATGTGTCAGTGTATTACATGTATGAACTGCATAGAATGTGTCAGTGTATTACATGTATGAACCGCATAGAATGTGTCAGTGTATTACATGTATGAACTGCATAGAATGTGTCAGTGTATAACAGGTATGAACTGTATAGAATGTGTCAGTGTATTACATGTATGAACTGTATAGAATGTGTCAGTGTATTACATGTATGAACTGTATAGAATGTGTCAGTGTATTACATGTATGAACCGCATAGAATGTGTCAGTGTATTACATGTATGAACTGCATAGAATGTGTCAGTGTATTACATGTATGAACTGTATAGAATGTGTCAGTGTATTACATGTATGAACCGCATAGAATGTGTCAGTGTATTACATGTATGAACTGCATAGAATGTGTCAGTGTATAACAGGTATGAACTGTATAGAATGTGTCAGTGTATTACATGTATGAACTGCATAGAATGTGTCAGTGTATTACATGTATGAACTGTATAGAATGTGTCAGTGTATTACATGTATGAACTGTATAGAATGTGTCAGTGTATTACATGTATGAACTGCATAGAATGTGTCAGTGTATTACATGTATGAACTGTATAGAATGTGTCAGTGTATTACATGTATGAACTGTATAGAATGTGTCAGTGTATTACATGTATGAACTGTATAGAATGTGTCAGTGTATTACATGTATGAACTGTATAGAATGTGTCAGTGTATTACATGTATGAACTGCATAGAATGTGTCAGTGTATAACAGGTATGAACTGTATAGAATGTGTCAGTGTATTACATGTATGAACTGTATAGAATGTGTCAGTGTATTACATGTATGAACTGTATAGAATGTGTCAGTGTATTACATGTATGGGCTGGGTTCACACACAGTATATTTCAGTCAGTATTGTGGTCCTCATATTGCAACCTCAACCAGGAGTGGATTGAAAACACAGAAAGGATCTGTCCACACAATGTTGAAATTTAGTGAATGGCCGCCATATAACAGTAAATAACTGCCATTATTTCAATATAACAGCCGTTGTTTTAAAATAACAGCAAATATTTGCCATTAAATGGCGGCCATCCACTCAATTTCAACATTTCTGCGTTTTTCAATCCACTCCTGGATTTGGTTGCAATATGAGGACCACAATACTGACTGAAATATACATAGTGTGAACCCAGCCATGAACTGTATAGAATGTGTCAGTGTATTACATGTATGAACTGCATAGAATGTGTCAGTGTATAACAGGTATGAACTGTATAGAATGTGTCAGTGTATTACATGTATGAACTGTATAGAATGTGTCAGTGTATTACATGTATGAACCATATAGAATGTGTCAGTGTATTACATGTAAGAACTGTATAGAATGTGTCAGTGTATTACATGTATGAACTGTATAGAATGTGTCAGTGTATTACATGTATGAACTGTATAGAATGTGTCAGTGTATTACATGTAAGAACTGTATAGAATGTGTCAGTGTATTACATGTATGAACCGTATAGAATGTGTCAGTGTATTACATGTATGAACTACTACCACACATCACAAGTAGGAAATGTTACACTGTATAGAATGTGTCAGTGTATTACATGTATGACCCATATAGAATGTGTCAGTGTATTACATGTAAGAACTGTATAGAATGTGTCAGTGTATTACATGTATGAACCGTATAGAATGTGTCAGTGTATTACATGTATGAACTACTACCACACATCACAAGTAGGAAATGTTACACTGTATATCTGCGCCATACATATATGAAATGTATCACATGAAATGTTACTATATGCATGAAATATTATGATATAATACATGTTAGAAATGTTACAATGTATCAGCTACTGTAGGTATTACATGCCATGAGACATATCTGTGTTATTCCAGGACCTACTCTGCAGAGTATTACGCACGTCTGGGACACCAGGCCACTATCCTGTTCTTATTACAGGTCAATGGACTGACAATTTAACCCAAACAGCATCGCTTATGAGGTCAGCCCAGGTCATGGGTTGCACTATTCAGCACCTAGAAGGAATTTAATTGACTCCATGTATTTTTACCTAAGCTGCATATTCAACATTTGTCCATTCATTATTAATGGACTACAGTGCAATACACAATTATTACCAACAACACACAGCAAAGCAAAAGCTTGTTCTGGAAAATAATAGGTTAATGCATAAAAAACAGCCTACTCTGTACCAGGACCAGACTAGAGTAAAGGCCTATCTTTCCTTCCAGCACAGACATAGTTAAACCATCTGCCCACCTGAGAGGACAGACATGGAATCCCCTGATCATCCCAACCATTGTCTTACCATCATCTTGCATCCTCTGCAAGCAGAGAGAGAGGTTCCTTCTCCAGCCTGGCATACTGTCACACATGGGAGGGATACGGGCAGCTTGTCCACAGTCTCTGAAACACAAGACTGTGTATTTGCAGAAAAGGTGCCTTACTGTATGGCTTAACATTGGGCTGTAGCATGCCCCATTAATGCCCAGACTGGCATGAGCAATGTATTCCTGGTGATTCCTGGTGGCTTCCTCTTTCTATGAAGTGCAGCTCTCCTTTGTGCAGTCACTGGGTGTAGTGAGGCTCCCTGGCAGTATAGGCTCTCCAGCAGACCTTAGGCTTGCATTAGCAATAGTGGCAGTGACCTCCTCAGAAATGCCCAGTGCATCTATATACAGCTGACAGCCACTGCTTCCCACTGGACCTCTGGGCTCGGCTAACATCCTCCCCCTGCCTTCCTCAATAGCCACCTGAACAACGCATCCCAGACAGTGAGGATCATACTATACAGCAGAGAGGGGAGGGGAGCCTGGCAGCAGCAGTGATGGTGCCCACAGGCATTACCCACAGGCTACAGGAGGATTTATGGCAAGGAGGCTATTAAGTTTATCTTTATATTAATTTGTGTCCAAAACTAAGCTGGGGTTAGAGACAGTGCTAGCTTTAATAAAGGGAGGGGGCTCCATGCCCCCTATGAGGCAATAGTACAATCCGATTCCCAGGAACAGATAGGTTTGCTGTCTATTATGTGCACAGTCAGTTCATTATAGTATTACGTAGGACAGGGATACCTAATGCAGATAGAAGATAGAGCAGAGAGAAAGGCTTGTGGCTGGTCTGCAGAGCTGACAATCTAAGGCATGTGTAATGCACATATGCCATGTATATTACTGTACATGAGGCAGTGGCACATGCTGACTATTGACTCCAACTGCAGAAATGTACAATATTTAGAGGTAGGATGATTATAGTGATAGGCAATATATGTAATACAGATGACATTGTATGGCAGCACACAAAATCCATAAAGTTCTTTCACACTGTGTTAAAGGGGTATTCTGGATAAATGTTTCATTTTAATGTGCTGAATACACATACTCACCTACCTTATTCTTCTTCCAGCTTCCAAGATACACTTGTCTCGGCACTGACGGCCACCATGGCCAGTAACTTACTGCAGTGGTGTTCCACCTTAATTGCTTGGTGTAATAGGGTTATTAGTCAATGGCTAGCTAAGTGGGCCATCACTGCCGAGACAAGTCTATCTTAGAGGTAGGAAGATGAGCAGGGAGTGAGGCAGGTATGTGTTTTTTTCCATTTTTATAGCAGCCCCAGGGAAAAAAAAAATATATATATATATATATTCCAAATACCGCTTAAGGGCATGTTCCCACTTTGTAAGACACCAGTCGTTCCATCAGCCTGGCAGGTCACAGAACGGCCGGTGTCTGAGAAGATCATCCCGGCCGGTACTGCAGTACCGACCAGATGATCTTCACTGCAGCTGAATTCGGATGCGGGCGCATCCGTGCGCTACCGCATCCAAATTCCCCACTGCACACAATGGAGCAAGAGGCCAGAGCCGAACACCCCATTCTGTGAACTGATAGTTTCTTGCGGCGCCACTAGGGATCCCGGCTGGAGTGTATACTAAGGGACACATGTATCATCCGGCGAACGGATGATTTTCGGCGGAAAGTGCCGATTTGCGTATTATTTTATACGCAAATGGCCGATTTGCGAATAAAATATTCGCAAATCGGCACTTTCCGCCGAGTACGCCAGGGGGGCGGAAAGGGGGCGTGTAGTGGGCGGAACGGAGGGCGTGGACTCAGAGTCCGCGCGATTTACCATCCGTTCCGCCCAAATATACGCCGAAAACCTACTCCAGTCCTCAGCTGGCGTAGGTTTTCGGCGGTGCGCACCGGCGCGCACAGGATTTATGTAGAGGCAGTCCGCCTCTACATAAATCTCCGTAGCGCCGGAGCTGCAGGGGCATTTTTAAGTCCGGCATAAAAAACGCCGGACTTAATAAATGCCCCCCTAAGTGTATACACTCCGGCCAGGATTCCATAGAAGGCAGCACTCGGTAAGCCATGTAGCAATCACCGCCGTTGTTTCAAATATGCAACAACGGCCGTGATTACTACATAGCTTATGTACTGTGAATATAGCCTAAGGCTATGTTCACACTGCGTATATTTCCGGCCGTAGTGCGAACCGCGAATATACGACCGTAGTTTTGAGGTTGATGCATACGCTTGAAAGTATACGATATACGGCTGCACAATGCACACTACGTATAAGCTTACGGCCGGATCGTATACGGCGCCATGAAAAATGAACAAGACCATTGTTTGAGGACGGAAATGTTCCAACTCACGGCCGTGGATTTTAATGCGGCCCCGTACGGAATACTTTTTTCAGCCAAATCGAACTTGATTTTTATATTTAAAAGGTTCTGTGTGGTTTATTGGGTTGGGCGAAGATTTCCAAGTAAATGACCTGCCTCAGATCGCTTCGGAACAAACTAGGAAGCATAACTCTACTACGGGCATATGTTCGCGGTTCGCCCGTATGTTCGCAATTCGCCCGCATGTCTATTTTTCACACGGCCGTAGTTTCAGCCGCACATGTCCGGCCGCGTACGAACTACGGCTGGACATATACGTAGTGTGAACATAGCCTAAGGCTAGGTTCACACTACGTATATGTCCGGCCGCATATTTTTCGCGGCCGGACATATACGTATGAAACTCCGGCCGGGACTTTACGCAAGTTGCGGCCGGATACGGACGGACCGCGAACTTATGCCCATAGCGTACTTACGCTTCCCGAGCGCTCTTCGTAGTGATCTAACAGCGGTCTTTTACTTGGAAATCTTCGCCTAGCCCCGGACACCCCACAGAACCTTTTGGATCGGAACAAAAAGCTGGCAAAATGAAGAAATCACCACTACGTACGGTACCGCATGTTACGCTACGGGCGTAAGTTACGGCATTTCCGTCCCGAAACAATGGTCTGGTTCATTTTTTACGGCGCCGCATACGATCCGGGCGTAAGTTCGTACGTAGTGTGAACTGTGCGCCCGTAGATCGTATACTTTCCATTGTACGCAAACTACGTAAGTTTCCGGCCGCTTATTCACGGAACGCGCTAGGGCCGGAAACTTACGTAGTGTGAACGTAGCCTAAAGATGTATTCACACGTACAAGGTCCGCAGCAGATTTGATGGTGCAGATCTGCAGCAGATTTGATGGTGCAGATATCAATGTAACTAAATATATGAACACAGCACCAAATCTGTGCCATTAAATCTGCTGCGGATCCTGTACGTGTGAACGCAGTCAGTGTCTGGCAGGCTCTGTGTAACATAAGCACTGAGCTCTTGAGGTATACAGATCCACAGACCCCCATATACCTGACACAGACCTAAAGTGTGTTGCTTTGGCCTCTATTCGGCATGTGTGCATTGAGGATTGCTGGATAGAACTGTGCAGACCTCCCGTAAAAAATACTGTGTGTCATCCGTCATAAGTACACATTGGATATGTCAGGGGCTCCACCCAACACAGAAGACACTGCTTAGTGCAGTGTGAATACGCACTATGGGACCTGCATATACTTTATATACAATATATGCTCTAGGTGGCAATATCATCATGACACAGAATGCAATGAAACACTGGAGTCACAGTATAGGCATATAGATGTACATGGATGACATAGTATGAATCTATACAATATACATCTGTAATGCAGCAGTGTACATGAACCCTTATATCAGGGATGGGGAACCTTAGACCCTAGAGCTGTTGCAAAACTAAAACTCCCATCATGCCTAGACAGCCTTCGGCTGTCCAGGCATGATGGGAATTGTAGTTTTGCAACAGCTGGAGGGCCAAAGGGTCCCCATCCCTGCCTTATATAAATAACACCAAAAACTTGGCATCTGGTTATGTATGGGACACATGACATCACTACCCCAAATACATGACCCAATGTGATGTTTATACACCAGCAGACTTTATGTCATATTTTCTCTCATTAAACTAGAGCGGTGAAATCTGTCAGGGCTGTAAATGAGGGAGGGCATCTCATCAGCCTGGGCACTCGGGTCATGAATCCACATAACTAGTTGGCAAACAGCGCTGACTATGCCAAGGAAAAGGCTGCACAATGTGAACACAACTAAATACACTGGAGCATAGGAATATCAGGATTGACAAATTCATAAACTGGAGGGCAACTCTGGAAATTAAAGTAAACACATAATCCGGAATTAAGTCTTCTGGAGGCAGATAGAAGACAAGATGTCTTCAAAAATAGAGTGTCAGTATGTCAGCCTGAGAGCGAGGCTTACACATGTCTCCTGATTCAGCATGTGCTCACATTCCCTGTGTTGATGTGCCAGCCCTGAGCTGCTATTACTAGATCTGGGGGCTGGTCCAAAGTCGTGGAGAAGTGGGGGGTGTACACACTGAGGATCAGAAATATCACTGATGAAGAAGCACCGTCTGGATCTGTCACACATGCAGCGCCGCATTCATATGCATTGATAGCTAACACCTCATGTGCTGCTGCTGCCGCCGCCTTTCATGCCTGGATTTTTCCCAGGACTGGATCTGCATTATGGGAAATGCAGTTTTTCTGAAAGCTAAAGGGATTGGGTAATTTGTAAAGCTGCATGTCCATAGATCCAATAAAAAGCAATCTATTATACAATTGCCATTACAGTGATCCCCTGTGGCTCTCTCGCTGTCACAAAACTGCAATGCCAGACAGCCTGTTGTTATTCTCTGCTTGCTGTCAGCTATTGTGCACACTTAGGGTGCCTTCACACCTACCGTATCGCAGCAGAAAATCTGCTGCGATACGGTAGGTGTGAAGGCACCCTTAGGGTGCGTTTACATAGAGAGATTTATCTGAGAGATTTTGGAAGCCAAAGCCAGTAATGGATTTGAAAAGAGGATAGATCCTAATCTCTACTTTATGACCTGATCCCTGTTTATAGTCTGTTCCTGGCTTTGGCCTCAAAGATCTGTCAGATAAATCTGTGTGTGTAAACGCACCATTAGGGTCCTATTCCACCGGACGAGCAGGACCCGATCAACGACGTAAACGAGTGCCGATCTGCTAGCTCAGCGCTCGTTTACTGAGCCTATTCCACGGCCCCGATGATTGTGAAACAAAGGCTGCAGGGATATAGTTACCGATGTCCTGCAGCCCTTGCTTCATACATTACCTGTCTGGGCCCAGTCCCGCGAGCCGCAGCAGCTTCGGAGCGGGGCTGTCTAAACTGACAGATCGCTCAGCCAATCACTGGCAGCGGTGGTCCCGGCCAGTGATTAGCTTAGCGGTCTGTCAGTTCAGACAGCCCCGCTCTGAAGCCGACGCTGCCGTGCGGGACGGGAAGAAGAAGACCTGCGGCCCAGACAGGTAATGTATGGTTCTGCTGAAATCATTGGTCGCCGTCGCGCATCGATATTCAACCTTAGCGATGCGCTGGTGGCGAACAACGATTTTGGGTCTGAACCTAAATGATCGATCAGCCGATGACACCATCATCGGCTGATCGTTCTCTCTATTCCACGGAGCGAAAATCGGCCGAATGGGGCCGATTCGGCCAATTATCGCTCCTGTGGAATAGGCCCCTTAGAAAACGTGAACAGGCCTAAGGGCTTTTTAACATGGACAAAAACCATACCAAAAAAAGAAGGAAATGCTTTCTGTGGGGATTTGCTGCTGCTCAGGACAGTTCCTGACGTGGACAGAGATGTCAGCAGAGAGCACTGTGTCAGACTGGAAAGAAAACAACACTTCCTGCAGGACATACAGCAGCTGATAAATACTGGAAGAAGTATATTACAAATATTTATAACTTTCTGACACCAATTGATTTGAAAGAAAAAAATTTTTTGTCTGTAGTAACCATGCTGTAAAAAAATGCACAGAAATAAAAGTGACATATCACTTTCAGCACAGTGCTGCATGGAAGCTTCAAAATTAAAGGGGTTGTCCAGCAGCAAACTTATTTTTTAAATTAGGCTCCTGGTGCGTATAAAATAATAAATATGTTATCCTTCACCTCTCCATGCTCCCTCTGTGTCCTCCTCTGGGGTCAACGGTGACGCCTGCAGACTGCAGAGCTTCCACTTCTGAGATGAACTTGTCTCAGGAGTGACAGCCCACTCAGCCAATCACTGATAATAGTAGCAGATAATAGCAGATTTTTCAGCAGGTCAGAGAAGCCTGATCAGCTGTTGAATGATCACTAGCCCTATGTTACTGGGTGATTATGGTCTGTTCAGCTAATAATCATCCTGTGTAATAAGTCTGCACCATATATTAGTGTGGTGAGCCCCCGGATGATGTTGTAGCAGTAGGACGGGCGGTCACTTGCTAGATGGAAGTGTGACGCCACTACTTGTGGATGGCCGAGGCACAGCTGGACCTATAAAGGTTTTTTCACGTGACGTCAATGCCTGGTGGGCACAGAGGTGTGATGGCACGCCTGCTTTTAGAGGATAAGCCCGATTGGACCCCTCTACCCTGTGGTCGGTGTCCTGTCGGGTTGCTGCTGGGTCCCTTGGGATTATGTCACAGGTGGTCAGAGTGGTGTAGTAACCCTCCCAAGTATTGGTAGGACCCACCAGATAGGGGAAATGTCCCAAGGTTGAGGTGTAGTGCTGTGCAGGTGGTAGCGAGTAATGACAGACCCAGTAATAACGATGACTTGCTTTACTCTTTGTAAATGTGCAGCAGGTAAAACAATAAATCTTCAGGTACACTTGATACAGTTCCAATAAATACACATACATAGAACCACCAGATCTGTGGAATAAGTGCTGAGTAGGATGTAGTAGAGTTGATAGGGCACTGAGGTAGTAGAGAGCAGGGTGCCGTGAGAGTCTCAACCCAATTAGTAATGTGCTCTGCCAGGAGGTTGGAGTGTTTAGAAAAATACTTGTAGAATAATAATAAGAAGAAATAACCTGTGCCTGTGTTTTGACCTTTCCTATAGTCTTCACACTGCCTTCTGCCCACTAGCTTTGGCTGAACCGTACCGATGGGTGACACAGGCCCCAGACCCCGTTACCTGGGTTGAGCAGAATTGTTTCTAAGTTTCTTAGTACACCCGCGTTGCAAGATGGAGTTCATCGACTTTACGTAACTTTGCTC
This sequence comes from Dendropsophus ebraccatus, assembly GCF_027789765.1. Taxonomy (NCBI): domain Eukaryota; kingdom Metazoa; phylum Chordata; class Amphibia; order Anura; family Hylidae; genus Dendropsophus; species Dendropsophus ebraccatus. The sequence goes on along the minus strand of NC_091457.1, from coordinate 109,525,899 downwards.
CACCCGGATCAGTTCCTAGCTCTTTGGCTTTTCTGCGGAGACTGTCCTGCACTGTAATAACTCCTAGTCCTAGGCGTGGGTTGAGGTTATCTGTAGGCTAGTCCTCTCCTAAAGGGCTTAGCAGCACATCATACAGCGTGTTTGGCGCTTCAAGAGAAAGAGTTGTAAGAGCTGGCTGTTCTGCGTCCTAACCATGCGGAGTACCAACTAAGAACTAACTTGTAGAGGGGACGTGGCAGAGGGCCAGGGCCCAGGTAGAACCGCTAGGTAGAAGAGCTATCTAAGCTACGTCCTTTTTCCTCCAAAACTCAGCTAAGACTCCTCCTTCACCCAAGGGACTAACTTCCTAACCAGCGCGTGTGCTGTGTTGTGGTTGGGTGGAAAGAATGCAATAAGAGAACAGGATAGAGAAGAAAGTATAGGGCAGAAAAAAGAAGAAATCCTACTGGACAACAGAATCTGGTACATACAGAAACAATAACCCTTTTCTTTACTTCAGCCGTGCAGTTTCTAGACCTCAGTTACACACTATAGCGAAATCTAGTGGTCATCTTCAATAACACAACAGCTATAGCAGAATCACAGATAAGTACAGACTTTTACGAAGGGTGTAAAGAATAGCAACATCCACAGTGGGACACTACATCAGTTTGACTAGTTTTACACCATAAATGTGTGCAAGTAGCCCCTTTTTTATGCATTTAGGCCAGGGGTCTCTAACTCGCGGCCCTTCAGCTGTTGCCAAACTACAATTCCCATCATGCCTGGACAGCCAAAGCTTTAGCTTGAGACCCCTGATTGAGGCCATGCTGCTTTAACTAATGCCACAACCACTTGTCAGGGTGCCATGTTCCTTGGCAAATGTGGTAAAAATGTCTAAAACGTGTCATATTCAAAATGCAAGTCCAAGAGCAAGTTACATAAGTCAGTTTGTGGAACCATACTTTTGTGCAGGCAGTTTTTATTATTCCTCACTTTGTTTTGTTTTTTAGAAAAATGCCGCACTTTTACATTCAGTTTTGAACCAAAACTGGGATTGACCCAAACTGAATGAGAAATATAATAATGGCAGGACTTATACTTCCAACTGGATCCACATTTTGCTTTGGCCAAAAAAAACTGCTTCTAAAAAGTGGCTTTTTCCCAAAGATGCACAATATAAAACCGGCCATTAGCTATGTATACATCATATTACAGACATGTCAGCACTTTGTCCTTACGTATACCTCCAATGTATGCGTTAGACATATGCTACTGTATGGCCATATAGTTCAATACATCAGCCACTTCCTGCAATGCAAAAAATATATACTGAATGGTATATGTTTTCTGTGGTCGGCCTACTATATAGTAGTGTGCAGATGACTTCCAGCTGACCAGAAAGATGAGATACAAATTTATTTTCACATTTCTCATTCTGTTGAATATACTTTCACTGACCCCTATAAACTAATGGCACTATTTGTATGTAATGCAATATATGTTTCACTACTGGCTGGAAAATGCCACAAAAAACCTGTGTGAAACTAGCCTTAGATTTGGACAGCTGTTCAGTCTCTGCCTATAAATAGTTAGGATGCCATTCAATGACAGCAGATACAGATACTGTATTTATAACACAAAACTCTCAATGCAAGACACCTTGAGATATATATATATATATATATATATATATATATATATATATATAAACTCTATGTAGCTTTATGTCAGCTTCTAGCAGGATTAATAAGTGGGTCCTTTTTCACTGGGTATTGTCCTATGGCTCACTGTTGCACTTTCATCATGTTTGGGGGAAAGTGCCAGAAGACCAGAAGAGCTGGGCCCAGAACACACACTGGTATGTCTGTCTATAGTCAGTATGCCATTAACATGTCATACATCCTTGGGTTGTCCTTTTCCAATATCTACTATATATTTACAAGTTGCTATTTCTCTTCTTTTTTCTCCATTTGCCTCATCATCTACTTTCTGTCTGTTATCTGGAACAGCGGTTCTCTACCTTGGCCTGACCAGACAGACCAAGGTGACACCTAGGCTTCACAACTGTGGTATAAGTCCAAGCAAAAATTATAAATATTGCTTAGTCTACCTTTCATTTATCTCCTAAATTCTGTATCACATTTTAAAAAGTATCGAATAAGGCTGATTTCACACTGCATTTTTGTAGTCCCTTTAACATATGCGTTTTATGGAGAAAAAAAAGGATGCAAAACCGGATGCAATTGTGTGCAATCTATTTTTCCATTGACTTCCTTTATATACAAAAACAGATCAAAATAGATGCGTTTTTTTAGCGTAGACACAAAAATGTGGTTGACCATGTTTTTGTGTATGTTAAAAGTAATCATTTAAAAACTATGAACCTAGCTAAGTCAATAATGTTGCTAAAGACTGTCACAACCTGAGAAAAGTCTGTGCAGCTTATAGTTTGTGGCAAGGATAGGGAACCTTGGCCCTCCACCTGTTGCAAAACTACAACTTCCATAATGCCTGGACAGCTGAAGCTAAAGCTTTGGCTGTCCAGGCATGATGGGAGTTGTAGTTTTGCAACAGCCGGAGAGCCAAGGTTCCCTATCCCTGGTCTATGGCTATGTTTACACGTTTTTGAAAAAAATGACATGCAGAATTTTTAGTTCAAAATAGTGTCTGTCATTTCTCTGTTTGGCCGTCCGTCAGTACAATGACGGCTGTTGAAACATTATTCTACTTCAAGTGGACTGATTGCCCTTTGGATGCGTCTTTACTTGAAAAGTACATTGAATCTAATAGTAAAACGGTGAAAGGACGGGAAAAAAAAGAATATCTGTGTGTGAGCAACTAAAAAATAACGTCTGCTATTGGCAATAGATGTCCGAAAATATTTGTCATGATCATTATTTTGACATCTGCGCAAATAACATCCATTATTTTATACACTGTGTGCATTGGACGTCCGTCATTTAATTGATTTTAATGCATTGCATTAAAGTCAATTAAATTGCGTCATTAACGGATGTTATTTTAACTAGAAAAAGCAGACGCCTTTTCTCTTTTTTTGACGTTGTGTGAACATAGTCACTTAGTAAGCCACAGGTGAGGCCTGCCTTACATTTTGAGAGGCACTTATCTAGAAAAGACAGGTGGTGGAGTAACATGACTATTCAGGGTTTGTTTGTAGTCTGTAAGCATGGAGACCAATATGTCTATATGGGAGCCATATGTATAACAGAGTGGGAGATTTCCAGAGTAGAAAGTAATTTTTTTTTTTTAATGCTTGATTCACAGAAGAAAAGAGAAGTTGCTATTAGCTACTCATTTGTTTTACAGCTCCCACTACAGGGGAAATGTAGCATTACATGTGGACATTTAAAGGGGTTATCCAGGGCTAAAAAAACATGACCACTTTTACCTCGCTCTTGTCTCCAGTTCAGGTGTAGTTTGCAATTAAGCTCCATTTACTTCAATGGAGCTGAGTTTGAAACCCCACCCAATCTGGAGACAAGAGAGGGCGAAAAGTGGCCATGTTTTTGTAGCACTGGATAACCGTTTTAAATGAACGGCTGTCTACCTAACAGACAGACCACACTTACCAAAGTAACAGCTGCTTTTTGTTAGTGTCCTTTTACATGGACCGAATATGAATAATGAGCATTCCTAGAAAGACTCACTTTTCCTGATAATCGGCATGTGTAAAACAGCCAATGATCAGCTGATAAACAAGCGTTTGCAGCCATATAAATTATCATTATCTCACACACATCCTGTTTAGACGATAACAATGCATTTAATTGGCCAAACAAATGATCTAGCTAACGCTATTGTGGCCCAGCCACACCATTAGTTGAGACTTCTGAAGGCTCTGCAAATGAGCACTGATCTTGCTGATCAGTGCTGCTTCCTGACTCGCATCAGGCTGTGTAAAAGCTGTGCTTTGGCTCACAGAGGAGGGTCCAGAGCAAGGAGACCCTAGGATGTTGAGAATCCCTAATAGCTCATATTGGTAGTGACTATCTCAACAAGGCAAGGGGTTACCATGTTGAGAGGGAGAACAAAGAAAGGAGAAAACATTCTGAGAACCAAAGGGCAGCTTTAGGCAGCCTTCTTCAAATGAACATAATTACAAAGCTTGGTCTTATCCCTAGCTTCTTCAGCAGCTTATTTCTGTATTGCTGTCCTTTACGTGTTTTCATCTGGAAGCTGAAGATCACTTAGCCTGGGAGTATCATCTTCTGCCGCTTAATCAGCAACTACTCCTTCCAAGTAACTGGGATTCCCACTATAAAGCTGTGCGTGATTATTGTGTATTTGGCAATGGTAGCATTGTGTGCATGCATTGTCATCAACCTGCAATTTTGTGATTGCAATCATCATAGAAATTTAATCGAAGACTCCCCAAGTGGCAAGAAACATGGCTGACATACTGCTTGTGCATGATCACAGCGCAACACATAGCGGTTTCTGTCACCAGGGAGCTGGTTCAGATGTGTGCAATGTGGCCAAATTTTGGGGTATTTTATTATAGCAGCAAGTCACAAAAATGCAGTTGTATGAAACTGTGTCAAATTCATCTAAAGCAAAGTAATACAGTACCACCTAAATGACTTCCTTTATACTCCACTATGGCTGCACGACTAGGCGGCATGTACAGCATCAAGAGACCAGGGAAGCTGGGTGATAACCCCTATGATATGGGAGAAAATGATATAACAGCACACCTTCACAAAAATGCATGTACTGGAGAATTTACAATTTAGGAGCTTATTTTAAGTTGCTAGTTGCTGTTTTAAAAGAAAACAGCTTAGGGTCTCTAAAGGCAAGACAGTAATAAGAGGTAGAGCAGCATTTGTCTCATTGTGCAATGATACCAAGCCTAATGACTAAAGCTGTCTCCTTACAACTGTGGCACAGAGGGGACATGTCCTCGACTAGTTAAGAGCTCCCCGAGGGGCCTGGGATGGCTGTGACATTGTGGCTCAGGGCAGTGACACTACATCAACCTCAGTGGGATGTGCTGCCTCTGCTCATCCTTCCGCTGTGTTATCATAAACCCTACAGCCCTACAAAGCAGAATGCATAATCTCACCATTAACCCTTTACATGTTCCCAAGTCTAATGTATCCCCTATGGTATAGTTCATGGCCAGTTACACAATACGGTTGTGAATCTGTCACCCCCTGACTGTCTACTAAGCTGATGCACTGCTGGATAGATACAAAACCTTTATTTGGGTTGGGAATAGGGTCAAAGAGGTGGAGCCTATTTCTAGGCCCTAGTGACGCCTTACCGTGCTGTATGCCGCCCCTTGCATAATCAGCCACGTACTCTCTGCATACAGCACAGTGAGGGGTAGCAGTTCTAGGGCCCAGGGAATAATAGGCTCCGCCTCTTTGACACAACCTAAATAAAGATTTTTTTTTTTAAATGAACATTTTGCGTATGTGCCACTGCGTGTTTTGGGGAGAATATGTGAATGGTATACAAAGGCACTAGCCTAGATTTACGGAACCAGTCTTAAATAGTGTAGACATAGGCCCAGATTTATCAAAGGGTATAAACTATACACTGGTGTAAACTACCCACAGCAACCAATCATAGCTCCTCTTTTATTTTACTGAAGCTGAAAGCATGGCTTCTCTACCATATGTGCTGCGTCTTGGTTGGTAAGTAGAGTTTGGAGAAAACGTTCTTTCATTCTGGAGCGAAGAGAGGCGGGAACCGGTCATCTGGGTGGTGTCCAGCTCATACCTAGTCACAGCTCTCTGCCTGTCGTTCTGCAGGGGTGAATGACAGGCAACAAGCCCTTTAAGTGGCACAATCGTGCTGATTGGTTCTCTTTAATGTAACTAAATCTCAATGTTTCTTGTGCACATTACACCTGAATTCTGGTGCATTTGCAATAATAAATCTGCTCCAAAGTATTCTCAATCTGTAGTTGTGGATTTGCAGCACTGCCACAGCAAAATGCTTAGCAAAAAAAATTTAGTTGTGGATTTACGGAAGTCAATGGGGACAACGTACAGTATATCTGCAAAATAAATTTATTTGCTAGAAATCTCAAATCTGTACTGTAGGTCAGTTACTAAAGTCCCAATTATACGGAGCAATCATCATTTAAAAATTCCCTATAATGATTGAAAATGAGCAATTATCTGTCCGTGTAATAACACCCAACGATCAAACGACAAATGGAAAATCATTCACTTTTGTCTTTCAACATTTTTTAAAATTTTTTAAATGTAATAACCTCAGAGTCGTTTCCTACAAAATCACTAATTTATAACTAATCTATAACGAATCTTTAAATGATAATCGCTACGTTTCGGTGAATTTTGTACAGATTTTTCCTATGGCATATGGATAAGATTTGTTAAAGTCTTATCAACACTGCTACACGCCCCATACAGCATTAAAATAAATCTATCAACTGTAATTCACGTTACCAACTGCTGACACTGTTAGATAGCTGTTAAGCCAAAAAGACACATGGTCCCTGGCATACATGTGCTCTGGACAATGCCAGGCTCTACACTGGTTTTAGGTCCAGCCCTTCTAAGTTAAAGGTCTGGACTAGGGACCCTCTCACTTGTTAAAAGAAACATGTGACCAAAGCATCTTACCGTCATACAGAATTATGAATGTTTGCACTGACAATATACCTCAATGTATGTTGTTTAGCAGTGTGACAAGTACAATAGCAATGTATACAATTGTATGTACTGTGTGAGTTGTAAGATATTCCTCAGGCTGGGATTCAGGTTCCAGGACACTGAATATTGAGTTGTCTTCTGCAATTTTGTAGACTACATCTGGCATTAAAGGCCCCGTTCACACTACGGAATCAGTGCAGAGATTCAGTGCAGACAACCACTACACCCCCCACCCCCGCACACGGACTTGGCGCCGAATCCTGCCTTATATCAGTTTGAATGGGAGGGATTGCGCGCCTCTGCTCTCCGCGCCTTTCTGCTAAAAGAATTACCATGTCAATCCTTTGAGCATAGGTGCGCGAGCCCTCCCATTCAAACTGATATAAGGCAGGATTTGGCACTGCATGGAGTCCGTAGTGTGAACGGACCCAAATAATTAAAGTCAATCATGCTACAAAAAGTCATAGTGTAGCCCTAGCTTCTTGTGTCTATGGCCTTTGACCTCTCAATAAGCGCGGCAAGAGAAAAACATGGGAAGAGCTAGGTGCCAGTGGCTGCATTGGCTATCTGGCTCCCAGGATCTGTGCAGCCCTGGTATATGATGTAACACTGTCTGTATTGTTCTGGAGAATATATTATAGGCAGCACCACACTTTCTGCAAAGGTCAAGAGAAAATGACGCCATTATTGTTCAAGGACAGAATAATAATAACCGGAAAGGACACTTCACAGCTTTTCTCAAGGTAGTCTCAATAGATTATGTTTAAACCCAATTGAATGTAATATTGTCACCTCAATGGAAAAGGAAAAGGCCAGAGAACAATAACAATCCTCTACCTTGAATCAAAAGGAGGAAAAAAACATTTCAATACAATTTTCCAAGGAGACTTTGCTGCTCTACATGACAGACGTCTGGCTCTAGGAACAAATGTAGCAGAAGGAACAGTACACGTGTCCGTAGGCAGCAGAGTCCTGAGGGCATCTCATTCCCCCCATATAAGCATCATGTCTCCACTAACATATATTAACAATCAGAAAATCACAAGATTCATGTAATAAAAATACAAAATACACCAGTGAAAAAAAGGCAAAGTGCTATTCCCCAGCAACAAAAAGGCAGAATTGCAATTTTTGTCACCACTGCAGCTGCATTCATGTTGTCTATTTGGCACTAGCTACAGCCAGCTCATAAATCTCACACTTGCTTGGGTTCCTTAGAGTATATGATGAATGTTAGATCAATGGGGGTCCAACCTGGCAATGGAAGTGCTCATACTTGGCTACTGCTCAATAAAACTCCTTCAGTGCTAGTGGGAAGACATGGGAGACCTTAGTCCCTGTTTCAGCAATTACTGGGTTTCGTAGCTCTGTGTACTGCCCCGCCAAATCTGAACCATTGGCAGCAATGACATCCTTTAAATGTACAGATTCTACATAATTTGGAGCAGATTGCAGTACTGACAATATGAATGAAGTAGGGGGCAAGAAAATCTCAATAGTCCTATTGCTTCTTAAAAACTTTACTTATTTCCCGCTAGAAATTCTTGCCTGCATCATCATCATACATAGGTTTCCTCTCCATGAGTCAGGTTTTCCTCTGCTAATGTGTGGGATGAAGGGCCCCTTTAAGATGCAGAGCCTTTTCATTATACTGTTGTATTGAGACTCATGTCCTAGATTTTCAAGAACATTAACTTTGTGGGCGATAGAACTCAAGCTGCTCCTCTAAGTATCTGTATGAAGTCACGGATACTTGCCGGACGGCACAAACGCGTCTTCTAAATTTCAAACACACTTTAGGGCTCATTTATGGGGGACTTTTCCTGCATCTTGTCCATATTACAAAACTAGCGGTATTATTTATGGAGCCACTGACCCAACCTTCCTTGTGATGCCTTTATATAAATTCCACAGCTTGTCCTCCTTTGGTTGTGGTTGTATCTGCACACTCATTGACAAAAAAAGAAAAATCGCACCAGGAAGGAGTTATTGAACAGGTGTATGGGTAAGCCAGTCTTAAATAAAGCCCCCTTTTCCCCATCTGGATTGACTAAAAGGTGTACAACTCTTAGTACAGCTGGCTGGCCCTGCGCCTGAAGCAGGCATTGCACAAAAATAGATTTTTGCCTGGTCTACGCCTGTTTCAAGGCGTAAACCTTAAAGCGACTCTGTACCCACAATCTGACCCCCCCAAACCACTTGTATCTTCGGATAGCTGCTTTTAATCTGCCCTGGGGTCCGTTCGGTAGGTGATTGTCCTAAAAAACAACCCCTCCGTCCCTCCTCCCCTCCCTCTTCATCATTAGGAATGCCACTGGAACATTTTCTCCAGGCTGAACATTGCACAGGTGCCTTAACGATCCAGCCCATGTGCCGGGCTGACACAAGTGGGGAATAGGAGACAATCTGCCTGGAGCATTCCTAATGATGAAGAGGGTGGGGAGGAGGGACGGAGAGGTTGTGCCAGTCTAATGCATACACAATCTAAGCCACGCCCGTTGGGCACAGGGCTGCCAGTTTAAAAGTTGTTTTTTAGGACAATAGCTGCATCACCTGCCGAATGGACCACAGGACAGATCTTGGATTAGAAGCAGCAATCTGAAGGTACAAGTGGTTTGGGGGGTCAGATTGTGGGTACAAAGTCGCTTTAATAAATCAGGCGTGGGAGAAGGCCACACCTCCTCGATGCCTTGCCACACCCCTCCATGCCCACCCAATGGGTGAGAAGGGCTTACATCTGGCGTACACTAGAGATAAGGCAAGAATCTGCACCTTCTCCCTGGCGTACACTAGAGGCGCAACCTTAATAAACCTCCACCTATATGTGTGAATTCAATAATGATATGTGATCACAACATTAAAAAGATATACAAATAGTGCAGCTGTAGCTGGAGATGCTTCATAAATGGTTGGTGGCGAAAAATCTGGTGATCAGGCAAGCAAAGGAGACTAGGGACATTCACCCTTGCTGTGTATGGGTGGAGATTACTGTGCTGAAAAAATAACAGCTGGAAGCCCTGGCATGAGAGGCATTACATGTCACTGCAGGATGGCCTGCACATAACAGGAATGTCTACCATCCTACGATCTGTCATCAAGTGGCACACTGCCCAAAAGTAGTATCTGAGAGCTTTTTTTTAAATAGGGCAGCAGCATCTTGTAGAAAGACCCAGTATCTAGCCTGACCAAACTGTAATCATTTACCTAAGTTTTGCAGCAATCCAAAATTTCTATCTAATTGCGCTATTTTATTTGAGTATAAAGTTCAGTTAGTAAATTTAGTAATGTCAGTAACTTTTAATGAGCCACTTATATAATGGATCCAGTGGACCCTACCATAAGGCAAATATCACATGCACACCCAGCCTATATGTGGTGAGCCCCCGCGGTGCTATGGCAGAGGAACGGCCGGTCACTTGCTAGATGGTGAGGTGTGACGCCACTTCTGTGGTGGTTGGCTGAGATGTAGCCGGACCCTGAGATGTTGTGTCGTGGCGCCAGTGCCAGTTGGGCACACAGGTATGGTGGCACACCTGCTTTTAGTTTAAAGGGCAGGTTACACCTTGTTCCCCTGTGGTCAGTGGACCTCCTGAGTTGCTACGGGGTCTCTTGGGATGCTATCATGGTGGGCCGGAGTGGTGACCCTCCCAGACTATCGGTACCGCCACCCACAAAAAGGGAAAATGTCCCAACGCTGTAGTGTACACTGTGTCGGTGTGGGGTGAAGAATCACAGAGTCTCTTTATCATAAATAATCTCTTGTTAACTTTGAAAGTACTTGTGTGGAGCAGAAATACAACTTTCCCTTGATAGGGTGCGTTTCTCTTGAGAAAGCCCTTGATAATACACTTGATAATACACTCGGTAGTACACTTGAAAATACAAGATGCAGTTCTGTGATAGGAGTATAGCGGAGAGTATAGTCGTGCTGACTAGGTTGTGTGTTCAGAGATACAAAGGATCAGAGGAGCAGAGAGGAAGATGTCGTGACAGTCCCAACCCAAGTAGTAATGTACTCTGCCGGGATGTTGGAGGATGAGGTAGAAGAATACTGAAGAAGAAGAAGAGAAGGAGAATACTTGTGCCTGTGTTTTGACCTTGGAGTCTTCGGGTGACCCATTCTATGATGGTGATTCAAGCCCCAGACCCTGTTACCTGGGATGAGCGGAATGCTGAGGATTTCCTTCTGAGAACCGTGCTGCGAGTTAGAGTTCCTAGGCTCTTAGCAACTTTGCTCCATCTGGATCAGTTCCTTGCTTATTGCTGTCTGTGGATACTGTCCTGCACTGTGACTCTCCTAGTCCATGGCGTGGGTTATGGTTGTCTCTGACTTGTCCTCTCCTGCAGGAGTTTAACACTGCATAGTGTTGTGTAGAGTAAGCTGAGGACAAATTTGGTAGCTGTGTCTTGTCTTGCTTCTTACATATACAAGGATCTGACTAAGACTGACTCTTTAGGGTGAGGAGACCTGGCAGCGGGCCTGGGCCCAAAGGGACCACTGTAGGAAGCTTTCTAGCTTGCTTCTTTCCCCTACAACGTCCAACACCAAAGACTTTTTGCACTTCCTCTACCCAGCTTATCTAAGGGGCGCTGTGTGTGGGTGAGAGAGTGCGTAAGAAGAAGTAAAGAGAGAGATGATAGGACAGAAGAAGAAGATACTCCTACAGGTTCACAGAACCATGTGACATACAAATAAACAAGAACCCTTTCCATACTTCAGCTGTGCAGCATCTGTGTACATACATCTGCAATCTAGTGGAAAAACTCTATCATTACTTCATCACCACTTGCTTACAATAAGTGCAGGCTTTTACGAGGGGTGTAACCAATAGCAACACCTGTGGTAGGACACCACATACAGTTGAGCACACTCACAGTAACCCCACTACCCTCCACAAGCCACCAGGGTACTTAGGGCCCTATTCCACCGGACGATTATCGTTTGCATAATCGTTAACGATTAACGATCTCAAACGACCACTATTGCGAAAGACCTGAAAACGTTCACTCTTGGAACAATAACGTTCCACTCCATGGAACAATAATCGTTACTTATGATCGTAATTGCGATCGTTTTTTCTTCGCTATTTATTCGCTATTGTGTTCGTATCTATTGCGAACGAACGAACGATGTCTTATTCAATGCGAACGATTTGCGAACGTTTTGCGAACGAGCAACGATAAAAATAGGTCCAGGTCTTATAAAGCGATCAACGCTCGTTAGGTCGTTAATCATTAACCGCATTTCAACTGAACGATTATTGTTTAGATTCAAATGATTTAACGATAATCTGAACAATAATCGTCCGGTGGAATAGGGCCCTTACTGTACCAGCCCATAACCCGTCCATGTCTCTCCTAGGGTAATCTCACACACATGGTAATATGGCAGTTGTAACTCAACTTTTGCAGAACAAATGTAATTGGAAAAAAAGAACTTTTGAAATGTGAATAGAAGAAAATGACTTATTTTCAATTGATGTAGCATGTAAACCTCCTCTTTGTAGTAGTAAAACTCCAAAAAGTGCTGTAATCCAGTACACTGTTACACCTAAAACTCTCTGACCGTCATTTATATCCATAAAGCTGCCATAAAACCACAAAAAAGAAAATTACAGTACAATAAAATGCCTTCAAGAGCAGAAGGAAAGCCAATTACAACAGCAGATGAATGGGGATCTGTACTGGCTGTAGAGAAGAAGCATACGAGTGCCTAGCGAGAGCGTCCGGGATCAATAATCAATGCTCCTCGGCCCGCCACTCACAATCACGCTTTCTGATTACAGCAAAAAAAAATGGACAAAGTGTCATTGATTTGAATAGAAAAGCATCTGGTACAAAAGAAAAGATTTCTGAGTAAGACAGATGGTTTAACAGCAGCATTATCAATGAGGCTGCCCCGGAAACCGAGAGGTTAAGGAAATATTGATGAGACCAGACATGTATATTTGATATCTATTATGTTAGCTTATCGCCTGCGTGAGGCAAGATACAAGCCAACAGCTTGGTTCAATGCAAGTGTCAAGATCTCTCCAGATTTATCCCTATGCATCAGTCTTTGAAGCTGGGTGGTAGAACAAAATGGAGAAGGGGTGCATGACAAAAGTTATATGAGGTTCCTACTGGTGCTGGTTTGTGAATTTGTAGGTCTGTAAATTATTTCTATTTAAAAATCCAAAGCCTTCCAGTACTTTTCAGCTGCTGTATGTCCTGCAAGAAGTGGTGTATTATTTCTCATCTGACACAGTGCTCTCTGCTGCCACATCTGTCAAGAGCCTCAGCAAATCCCTATAGAAAACCTCTCTTAACATGGGCAGAGGTGGCAGCAGAGAGCACTGTGTCAGACTTAAAACAAAAACCACACAGCAGCTCATAAGTACTAGAAGACTTTAAAGTAGAAGTTACATGCAAGACTGTATAACTTTATGGCACCAGTTAATTAGAAAACAATGTTTTTACCGGAGTACCACTTTATTGCCCTGTGATAAGAAGCATTATTGCCCTGGAAAATTACTTCATTACAAAATCTCTTCAGTATTGGTGAAAAGAAAAAAAATGGACAAAATTTCTCTGATTACCTTAAAGGGGTTGTCCGGCGATAAAAAATTATTCACAGAATAACACACATTACAAAGTTATACAACTTTGTAATGTATGTTATGTCTGTGAATGGCCCCCTTCCCCGTGTCCCACCACCCCCACCCGTGTACCCGGAAGTGTGGTGCGCTATACATTACCTGTGACGTGCCGACCACGGTCTCCGATCCTCAGCAGTGACGTCTTCTTCGGGAGGCCAGCGGATCTTCCCGAGTGCCGGCCGCCCTCTGCAGCGTCATCCGAAGCTCAGCCGCGATTGGCTGAGCATAACTGTGCTCAGCCAATCGCGGCTGAGCAGCTGATGACATGGCCGCGTCATCAGCCGCTCAGCCGCGATTGGCTGAGCTCAGTTATGCTCAGCCAATCGCGGCTGAGCTTCGGATAACGCTGCAGAGGGCGGCCGGCACTCGGGAAGATCCGCTGGCCTCCCGAAGAAGACGTCACTGCTGACGATCGGAGACCGTGGACGACACGAGATGCGCTGAGTATAATGCACCACACTTCCGGGTCTAGCGTGGGTGGGGGGAAACACGGGGGCCATTCACAGACATAACATACATTACAAAGTTGTATAACTTTGTAATGTGTGTTATTCTGTGAATAATTTTTTATCGCCGGACAACCCCTTTAAGTTGTGTCAACTTCTGTGCATGTTATTAGGCCAAAATCCCCAGGGTATGTGAACTTTTGATCAGGGTCATTTGGATGTTTTTGGTTAAACTTTTGAGCACAACTGTACTCAAAAGTACAATGTACAATGTAAACTAACCCCTCCTCGTACCACTCCCGGGTCTCACTGACGGCCGCTGGAAGTCATGTCTGCTGTAAACTGGGTACGGCACATACCCAGCTTTTCCAGCTGCAACATCCAGGCCCAGCTGAGTAAGGGGCACTTGCCAGTCCCTCCACAGTCACCGACTGGCTGTTTGGGAATCACCCAGCCGGGTTCGTGATGTTGCAGCTGGAGGAGCACTGGCAGCTGTCAACAGGACCTGGGAGTGGCGCCAAAGGGGCACGAGGATGGGTAATATTACTTTGTTTATTATTCTTCTGCACCCCGTCTCCCCTGCCCGCCTTTTTGAATTTCCTGGGACTTATCTTTCAATGTATATACAGTATATACTTAATGTATATCCCTCCTGGGGGAGTCTAAAGAGTGTTTAGGGCAGCCTAAACTCATATAGTAACAAACTATCAGGAAATGAGCTAGATCTTTGTTATTGATGTAACCCAGAAAGTTTAGTAGCTCAAAGTTTCTGTTCAGTGATATTTAAAGGATAAGTCTGCAAATAAATCATTACTTTGCGAAGACTCACTGTTCTGTTTTCTTATCAAAAGTGAACGAAACTCTTCTGAGTGCTTATAATTATTAATATCTCCTTACTACAATAGACCTATGAAGCAGAAAATATCCAGTTATTAAAGCGAACAGTAGAAATTCTCCCTGGTCTGCGTTGAGATTTTCAGAGAACAATGAAGCTTCACGGCAGATCGTCTATTTATTTGTCAGAAACTGCTGAAAACAAGACTGAGCTGGCTATATTCTGTCATTACTGGGAGCGTTTTTATATGGTTTTGACAATAAATGGCTTCTGAAAACTCTGCAGCAATGTCATACTGCCATCTAGTGGAAATTTTAGGTAGCAGCACTTGATGGTATCAGGATTTCCCATTGAAACCACAAAAACTACCTGGAAATTCTAGTCCCTATGAGATGACTTTTAATATGCCATTACGTTCATTATAGGTCTTAGTTTCCTAAAGACTCAGAGTGTAAACCACTGATGTCAGCTGTTATATAGACCACACAGTTTAGCAATCTGCAAACCCTAAAAGCATGCTGCCTTCCTTTCCCTACTGTTCTTGCCATCTATTATGATGTTTCCTATTATTTATTTTTTTTATCAAGTTAAGAAGTACTATAGCTTTAGTCTGCAACCCTGCAGTTTTGGAAGGTAAGTAACTCACCAGGCATCAACCCCCTCTTTTACAGTAGACCACTAAGGAACAGTATATGAGCACCCTAAACCATCCATGTATATGAATTTGCTTCAGCTGTTGCTCCATTAAACCTGAATATAATTCATAGCAGTAATCCACAATGTGCCAGGCAATAAAACAGTTAAGGCAATTAGTTTATTTCAGATTAAAAGCAATTTATTTGCTTGTTCAGCTCATTAAAGGGCTGGATGACATTGTTGAGAGTTCTGTAAATTATTAATAAAAAAAATCTCTGTTTTGTATTACAGTCTTGAGTATGAATGATAAGAAACAAGCGCCAAGTGACAGATCTAATTTCATATGTGCTGTACAAACAAATGCAGCAGATGAGGAAGCAAATTGCAGGCAGCCACTTACACGTTCCTAATATTTCAGTCTTTGGGTCCGGGTGAGCTGTCTGAGCGGCTTGCAGTCAACAGACCAGAAAGTGTTTTATATCCCCTTCTCCAAAGAAAATATCAAGAAGCTTTGCAAATACTTTGTGTTCATTGTTTTGCACTGATCCATATGCTTAATACTCAAGTCACAGCCAGAGCTGTATTTAAAATTCTGCTTGCAGTGATGTACTAAAAGTACATTACATGACCGTATTACGACTGTGCCAGGGCACGGGGCACTGGTTGCAGGCAGGGGCGAAGCTAGGATTTATAGGGCCCTATAGCAAAAAACAGTATGGCCCCCCCTCCCCTCCGCACAATCAAAGACACTGCATATATAAAGGCTCGGAGATTGGCCACAAGATTTTATTTTTGGCCACGAGGCAGAATCCTGCCTGCAGCCACAAGAGTGACTGGCAGAGCAGAGAGCCAATGGCTGCTTGCTCTATCAGTCTGTCCACTGTATTTAACGATAAGGCCCATTTGGAGCCCTTATGGTTAAATACATAGGTGCAGGAGCAGACTACATTCTGCTTAACCCCTTATGCACTGCAGTGTGTAAGAGACCCAAAGTTCACTTACATGCTGCAACACAAAAAAAGGTTAAAAAGTAGAAGACAAGGAGATCTCTGCTTCACTGCTCTGATAACCCCAGACCTCGAAGCTTGCAGCCAGAACAGAACAGAGGTCAGGGGTTATGGGTGAAGTGAAGCAGAGATCTCCTTGTCTTCTGCTTTTTAACCCTTTTTTTGTGTTGCAGCATGTAAGTGAACTTTGGTTCACGCTGCAGTACATAAGGGGTTAAGCACAGGGGCATAGCTAATGTCTCTTGGGCCCTGGTGCAAGAGGTCAACTTGGGCCCCCCCTTTCTCGATGCTATTGGTATATATATATATATATATATATATATATATATATATATATATTTATCTCAAGACTGATATTACCAATAATACCAGTATACAGGAAATATTATCACCATACATATTACCGCCATACTGTTACTAAACAAATCCTGTTTACTGAGACCAATATTGCCAATATTACCAGTACACAAGGGGAAATATTACCGCCACACCACAACCATCACCACCATATTGTTACTGACCAAATCCAGTATACTAAATCCAATAAAACACAGTACCAGATAACAAGTAACAAATATTACCACCACATACTGACTAACACCACTGCTGCTACTCAATATAATCCTCTGTACATAGACAAATATCACTTCATACAGTCATATAGAGGTGGACGCACTGTACACAGGCTCTATATACCATATACATTACAGTGCAGTTATATCAAGTGACTCACAGGGGATGTCTTCTCTGATTGGAGTTCTTCCCTTTTATATTCTCCATCTGCCCTGGGCCATTATGAGAACTTCTCCGAGCCAGGAATCCACAGAATCTGCCAGACAAATATATTAGGCTCCTCACACTGGCACCATCCTCATCTCTCTACACACTGCACAACTGTATTGGCCCCTTTACACTCTCATTTAGTAGGTAGCCCTGACACTATGTGACCCCCCCCCTTACAGTACATGCCCCCCTCTGTGCATGCCCTATTGCATACACCAGCGCTTCTCAAACTGTGAGGCGCAGCTCAGAGTCTGGTGAGGCGCAGGGTCTCTGTCTGTTCCGGCACCAGGGGTGTTGCTAGGAATAGAGGATAGCCCCGAACGGTCTTGTGCATAGGACGGCACTGTTACAGCTGAAGCTGCTGCTGTGTGCTGCAGTGCCCGGGCTGGGGGGGAGGGGTGCCGAGGAGACGCTGCTACTGTTACTTGCTGCGCTCCCAGATGTGAAGTCCTCTGCTTTTCCAAAAGTTGGGGCCTTCATGGAAACGTATCCATGGAGACCCAAACTTGTGGATTAGTGGCGGATGCAGCGTGGCTGGTGACAGGAACATGGTTAGCTGCAGGCAGACATCGGGATGTGGCAGAGCTGCTGGAGGCAGAAGGCGCTGGGCAGGAGCAGGGGCACTTGGGGAAGGGAGGGGGTTGATAGGGAGCCATTGCTCCAGATTACGTCCCTGTCACACATGAGACAGGAGACTGTGCAGTGCAGACCAGAAGCGCCCCTCCCCCGCCTCCTGATCCTCCTCACACACAGCCCCCTCCACTGTATCCCAGCTCTGTGTCGGGACCCAGGAGGAGGGGAGAATGTCTGCAGCTGTGGCCTCTGGGTAGTTCCTGGAGCTGAAGACTTCATTAGGTGGACATCAGAAAAGGTATAAAAAAGTGTGTATTGTCCATGTCTGGGTACTGTATGTATATGGATGTGGTCTGTGTGTGTGCTCTGTGTGTCCTGTATGTATATGGATGTGCTCTGTGTGTCCTGTATGTATAGGGATGTGCTCTGTGTGTTAATTGTTGGTGGTGGTGGGTCAGAGAGGTTTGATTGCAGGCATTGGGGTGAAGGGGGTTAATTGCAGGCAGAGGGGTAACATTACTACTATGGGTGGCACAGCAGGGGCATTATTACTAAATAGAGTGGCACAGCAGGGGCATTATTACTAAATAGAGTGGCACAGCAGGGGCATTATTACTAAACAGAGTGGCACAGCAGGGGCACTATTTGAGTTATTAACTTTGTGGGGCACTGATGTGTTACTATTGGGGCAATTAACTATTTGCGGGGCTCTGATGTGTTACTATTGGGGTTATTAACTAGTTGTGTAGCACTATTTGGGTTATTATTTGTGGGGCACTAGTGGGGTTGTAAATTATTAGTGGGGCACTCTGACAGTGCCAGGAGCACTGCATGCACAGAAATGGGGTAAGGAGGAGAGAGGAAGCTGACACAGAAATAGGAGGTTAAGAATGGAACCATGCTGGTGTGTGTGTAAACTGCCAGGTGAGTAAAGGGGTGGGTTACGAAGAAAGGAGTGCTGCACTGTGGTGCTAGTTTACAGGTGGAGCAGTATGTGGTGTCGGGTTTTTGCCGATGGAGCAGTATTTATTTCTGAACTTTGTTGCTTATTTGGCAGTGCTCTGGGATATAATGTGCACTACATGGCAGTATTAGGCATTGCATAGTAGTATGTGTTTGTTGGTGAGGCCCGAGCATCAATATGGATCCCCAGATGAGGCCCGAGAACAAAAAGTTTGAGAAGCACTGGTATACACCACCCATGTAGTCCACCTTATAGATGGCCCCCAATGTTTCCCCCTTATAGATGGCCCCCCTGTGTTGTCCTTCTTACAGATGCCCCCCATGTTATCCCCCATATAGATGGCCCACCATTTTATCCCCCTTACAGATGCCCCCCATGTTGTCCCCTCCTCCTGCCCCTTCATCACCATACTACTACCCCTTTCATCCTCCTACCCTTTCATCATCATACCACTACACCCCCCATCATCCTCTTGTTCCTTCATCATCATCATACCACTACAACCCCCAACATCCTCTTGTTCCTTAATCATTACACCACTACACCTCTCATCATCCTCTTGTTCCATCATCATACCACTACACCCCCATCATCCTCTTGTTCCATCATCATACCACTACACCCCCATCATCCTCTTGTTCCATCATCATACCACTACACCCCCATCATCCTCTTGTTCCATCATCATCATACCACTACACCCCCATCATCCTCTTGTTCCATCATCATCATACCACTACACCCCCATCATCCTCTTGTTCCATCATCATACCACTACATCCCTCATCATCCCCTTTTTCCTTTACCATTATACCACTACACCCCCCATCATCCTCTTGTTCCATCATCATACCACTACACCACCCCTCATCATCCTCTTGTTTCTTCATCATCATACCACTACACCCCTCATCATCCTCTTGTTCCTTCATCAAGATACCACTACACTCCCCCATCATCCTCTTGTTCTATCATCATACCACTACACTCCCCCATCATCCTCTTGTTCTATCATCATACCACTACACCCCCATCATCCTCTTGTTCCATCATCATCATCATCATCATACCACTACACCCCCATCATCCTCTTGTTCCATCATCATACC
This sequence comes from Dendropsophus ebraccatus, assembly GCF_027789765.1. NCBI lineage: Eukaryota > Metazoa > Chordata > Amphibia > Anura > Hylidae > Dendropsophus > Dendropsophus ebraccatus. The sequence continues at coordinate 109,506,279 of NC_091457.1, read as the reverse complement.
ACTACACCCCCATCATCCTCTTGTTCCATCATCATACCACTACACCCCCATCATCCTCTTGTTCCATCATCATACCACTACACCCCCATCATCCTCTTGTTCCATCATCATACCACTACACCCCCATCATCCTCTTGTTCCATCATCATCATCATACCACTACACCCCCATCATCCTCTTGTTCCATCATCATCATACCACTACATCCCCAACATCCTCTTGTTCCATCATCATACCACTACACCCCCATCATCCTCTTGTTCCATCATCATACCACTACACCCCCATCATCATCTTGTTCCATCATCATACCACTACACCCCCATCATCCTCTTGTTCCTTCATCCTCATACCACTACATCCCCATCATCCTCTTGTTCCATCATCATACCACTACATCTCCATCATCCTCTTCTTCCCGCTGAGGGGGCGGAGCTTCGTGGGACCTGTTTTTTTTTTTTTTGCCTAGGTGATGCTCCCAGCCCCGCAAGTCAGCCGGGGCCGTCCCAGACAGACTCTTGTGATCGCAGGCAAAACATTGCTTGCGGTCACAAGAGGGAGTGGGAGGCGGGCAGTGCAGTGGCAAGGGGGGGCCTCGCGGGCCCCCCCTTGGTAGCGGCCCGGTCGCGGCGGCGACCGCTGCGACCGTGGTAGCTACGCCACTGGTTAAGCAGAAGGGTGGCTCTTACCTTCCCTGTGCATCCCTAGGTCCCCCTGTGACATGGGCACCATAGCAGCTGCCTGGCCTGCCTCTATGGTAGCTATGCCACTGGTTGCAGGTGTTGTGTGCAGCTGGTGGGCTCTGGTGTTTTGGGGGCAACTTGTCACAGTGGCCAGGAGTGGTATTACCCACTCCCGGACACACGGGCACCGGACCTTGGTAGAATTGGTGGGAGGTGCAGATGTAAGGTGCAACGCTAGTGATGACAGAGTTCCAACTTCAACAGTGGTTTAAGTTTCAGTGCAGTACACAGTATAACAACAACACTGCTCACAGGCCTTTGAGATCAGTCCCTCTTTCTTTCCTTTAGGGGGTGACTGTCCCGACTAAAAGATCCTTGGCCTATACAAGGGTTCGTCCTAGTATCCAGTTACCCCACCTCTAGGGTTCAGCACTGCATACTGGCTGTTAGGTTCTCACTAGAACTGAACTGAACTTCCTGACTCCTGACTGGAACTACTCTTAACTCCCCTGAACCAGGAAACCCCTATCTTATATAGGGTGGTGTGACAGGAAGTGAAGGTGAGAAAGAGAGTGGTGTACAGAGAGAAGGCAACTGTGATTGGTCAAACATATATAACATCTAAACCGTCTACAAATACTACAGCTGTGCACTGGGAAAGTGAGACACCTAGTGGCTGGAGTGGAACTAACAGCTGCCAGCAATTGGTGTGACACCTGAGAGAGTTACTTTACACGGATGGTATAAAGACTTAGGGAACTACCTATGGTGGGACACTACAACTGCATGTCCCGGGCAAACTGGGGGCTTATTGAACTGGTCATTAGAAATGCAGCCAGACCAGGACTTGCGGTGGTAAAATAAAAGCAAAATGCGCCTAGATTACATTAGTGTGAAATCAGCCTTAGATTGGGTTCACACACAGTATTTTTAAAGCCAAAACCAGAAGTGTAACTGAAGCCGGAAAAAAGGAAAAGATTTGCTTCTCAAGGCCCTATTGCCTTATTGGCTGAATCAGGCAGAGAGGTAACATCTTTATTATTTTTTAATACCTGCAGTAGTATATGAAATCTTTCCCAACTATGGAGTCCGTCTTTAAAGCAAGGACTGCACTGACATCAGTAACACTGTCCATGTCAAACCATGTAATAGGCTCAGTAAGCGAGTGCTGATCTAGAAGATTGGTGTTCACTAACCCTTTGGGTGGGGCTGTCTTATACAGTCCTTGTTCTGTGTTATAGACCCACTCTTTCTTTTAGCTTAAAATACTGACCAAAATACTACATGTTAACCCTGCCTATTTAGCCAATTGCACAGAAAATCTTAACAGGCTGACATGCTACATGAGATTTTCAGCTCTGATGTGGACAGCTAATGTTGCTTTGATTCATTTTCCTTCCTAGTACTCATTTTTGGATATGTCTCTCCACCATCATTTCTCTTTGCCTCTTCTCCAATGCCTTCTCTTCCTTTTTCATCTTAAAATCAATTCCCCCTGAGCCACTAAAAGCTGTGTTATCAGAGAGCTCTCCGCCAGACGCACTAAATGAATCCCCCCCTTTATTTTAACATCACAAGGCCTTGTGTGGAGCCGGCAAGCCTTTGATAAGTCGGCCTGGGTGGATTGGTTGCTGCTTTGTTTTACAGTATTAGGGATTTTTTGTGCAGAGCCATTTGGGGATAGGGCGATTATTTTGTCAAATGCAGACAATGACTATGAAGATGATCCTGTTAATCTTGTGTTCAAGCTTGATGAGCTGTGACAGAGAGCTTCAAAAACTTCTTATAGGGACAATTTTACCACACGCACCCCTTTAAATGAAGGCCAACAGAAATGCGATTTTGAGGGAAGGTTGTCCTGTGCATTCACTTCCTCCATGGGGCTGGATTCACATCCGACAGATTTTGTTTAGTTCATTTCATTTGAATTGTTTCGGCAGCAAACACCTGGACTTTCTAAGCAGCTTCTTTACATCCGACATTAGTGAAATTATAAGGTATGAAAGAAATTATTAAGATGGGATTAAATGAAATCCTTACAACCAGTTCTTGTTCAAGTTACTATTTACAGAATATGTTGTATTAAGCTATATCTGGTGGCTCCCATAGACAATGAATGCAGTGGTTGTGTGCTCCTGTAACCGTTCTAAGAGGAGACTCTGGGCCTTGTCCTATAGATCAATGGGGAGGGGGGGGTCTATGGTGGCCACAATAATATAATATCCTTTACAATATTTCAGATACCAGATTGGTGGGACCCCAAGTAATTCAAAGGGAATCTGTCAGCTCTATATCTTGGTCAGAGCTGCAAAGGTGGACAGAAAAAAACAAACAGGGAGATAAAACAAATCATACTTGCTGTTTAAAAAGTTATAAAATAACATTTTCCTTTCAAGCTCAAGTGTCAGAGACTGTGCTGGGCTGCAGCATACATGCTTCCTCCCTCCCCCACCTCAACCTGCTTTATTTCCAGCACTAAAACTTGTACGTAAATCACACAGGGCAGGAAGGGTGGTGGAGGGAGGAGGCGTGCAGGCTGCAGCAGCTCGTCAACATCTCCTTGACAAATGAGCTCTTAACATGATATAGAGCTGACATATTCCCTTTAATAATCCCACACCCAAAAGATTAATTCAGACCCCTGTTTAAGCTCCATAACAGTAAAGGGAAACTCCAGGTAGAGGTTAAAAAAAAAATTGCTACAGAATCATATAGCATTGCTGCACTGTTTATCTCAGTTTTGAAACTACCAAAAATCCATTTGTTTTGGGGGGTCTTTGTTCTGTATTTTGTGGCTGTACTTCCTGGTTGAGCAGTTGTACACAGTACTACAGGTTCCAGAATGCATTGCTTTCCCTCAGCTGTTTATCACTGTCCTCCACCCTGCCCACTCCCCGCCTAAAACTGTTGCAGAACATATAGGCTCTGTTCACACATTGCAGTTTCATTGTGTCACTGAATTATTTGCAGTACACCCACACAGCACACAGTTACTACCTGTAACACCACAGAGCACACTGTATTCTCTACCTGTAATGCTGATATTGGAATAAAGTAAAGAACTTTTTGATTTTAATTAAATTTTTCTTTTCATCTCCACACACATATTATGATCGAGCATCTTTTGTCTTTATCCGATATTATGTAACGTGAAATATACTGCTTATGCCTTGCTTTTTGTCCAGATAGGAATGGCAGTGCCGGCTCTGATCCTCTCTGCTGTTTACCATCATGTAATTGTGTTACTGCATCATTTTTGTGAAGACGCTGCAGTAATGCAATGACACTCCAACATGTGTGAATAAAGCCCTAATTTCACTGCAGACTTTTGCACAATCAGTGAAGTTGCAGCAGCTGCTTCTGGCAGGTCAGAGATGGTGAATCACTCAGGAGATTGGGGGATCCAGCCAAGCCTCCTGTGACATACGCCCTGCCCCCTGTCTGCATCATCAGCCTGTGCTCAGCATGGAATCTCTGTCTCCTAAGGGGGGATAACACAGGGAGCAGGAGACAATGTAGATTGGCACAGAGGCTAGTTTTCTTCACTTCCTGGATGTCAAACAGCTACCAGTGTGGCAGAACCATGCAGATATGGTAATACATTATACAGACATATCTATATAACTTTTAATGTACTTTTAATAGAAAAAAAAGTTTTCCTTATCTGGAGTTCCCCTTTAATTCAGACTCTAGGCCACATACAAGACCCTAACAAAACACACTGGGCGAGAGAATATATCAACATGGTGCTCCAATTTTTTTAAAAGGTGTCAAAAAGTTGCAAAGTTTTGCACAAGCCTCCTTTTTTTTTTTTTTTTTACAAAAATTTGCCACTGTTTACCATTCGGTATCCCCTAAACCAATTATAGAAAATGGGTGGGGCTTAGCATGAATGGGTGTGGTCTCCCATGATCGGGCGGATTTATCATAACTTATGACACAAATTGCCATGAATATATTAGACGTTTACTCCAGCTCAGAGACGGTGTTCATCCTGACTGCTGAGCAATGTCTTGGTAATGTGACAGCAGCCAGCAAGTAGCTGTTACTTCTAAAGGAGATAAGGAAGCAGTATCTTACCATATCCTGCCTGCCAGTGATGTCAGTGAACTTTTACTAAAGCCTACAAGCTCTACAGAAGGTCTATGGGTAGTGGGAAGGGACTCTAATTCTGCTTCCATTTCTGCTACAGAAGACAGAGAATATTTTACTATATTAGGAGGACAGGGCACAAGAGAACTCACTGGTCCAGAGCTATGAGTAAGGCTATGTTCACGCTACATAACGGAACTTACGTAGTGCTGCCTTCTAAGGAATCCCGGGCAGAGTGTATACACATGGGATACACTCCAGGTGGGATCCCTAGCGGCTCCGCAAGAAACTGACATGTCAGTTTCTTGCGGCTGCTATTCAGTGAATAGCGGCAGCAGAAAACCCTGTCAGTGCACACAATCGAGCGTGTGTGCGGGGAATTCGGATGTGGTCATGCACAGAATTCAGCGGCAGTGAAGATCATCCGGCCGGTACTGCAGTACCGGCTGGGATGATCTTCTCTGACACCGGCCGTTCTGTGACCCAGTCGGGTCAAAGAATGGTCGGTGTCTTACTACATGGGAACATGGCCTAAAGGTGCATGTTAGTACAAGAGATGTGTCAGCTGTATTCATGGTTTTTGTATTGATGTCTGCAACATCCAGTTTTATGAATATGACAAAGTATAAAGGTCTTCATTTATTATTAGTTTATTGGTTCATTAGATTTGAATACAAGAAAAAAGTGGTATGGTTTGCTGCACCTAACTGATGTATATAGTATGTCGTGAGTCACCTTCTTCGAGTGCACTACTATCTCAGCGCCTGGAGAATAGAGGTAAATAGAGAAATATAGTAGGCTCTCTAGAGGAGGGTGGTGTAGTGAAAGAAATATATATACTTAAATAAACAATGTAAAATAGTATTGAACATATATTATAACCTTAAAAATGGGTATGATGGTAGGTCAATACCTAATTGTACCAAAATAATTAAGAGATATACAGATAAATACACCTTAAAAATAAGATACAATAATTATACAAGAAAATGTAATAAATAAATAAATAAAATGCAAAGAGCCTAGTGGTACCGGCTGCGCCGGGCCCAGTGCAGACAGCCCACACCACAGTATACCTGAGTTCCTGTATCAGATCTTAGCTCGTATCTGTATCTATGGTTATCGTGATCCCGTTTGACACAGTGTCAATCCTTGTAGGTCTCATTTGTAATATAAAAGTAACCAATGAATGAATCTTTTAAATCATATATCGCTTAGTAGTTGTATATAGCTGCAATAGAGATAGCGGGCCCCATGCAATCAGGCAATGTTTGTTCATATATAAGCAATTAATGATACAGTTGGATACATGGTGGTGGAGCAATCCACCTCTCACCCTGTCGTTGACAGCTTTCGCAATCCAATGCGGTGGTGTCAGGATTGACAGTGTAGATATATTCAGTCCGCTTGGAGGCTCTATGGACGTGGTCTGACTTCGTGCCTTGTGCCGTCCTATATGGGGTTATCTTTGAGCCATTAGTGGCGTCCGCGTGTCAGTGAGCGCGCGCTCTTTTGAAACTGCCGGTAATGGAGGTACGGCTTCAGTTTGGGAATTATCTACAGAGCCCGCTACATAAAGGTTGTGACCCAGTCCGGGGGTTGTTGCTGGATGGGAGGTATTTTTCCTGGGAAAAATACCTCCCATCCAGCAACAACCCCCGTGCTTCTCCCGGGGTCCCGTGCGCGCTCTAGCTTCACAGCGGCTTGTCAGCTGATAGGCCGCTCAGCCAATCACAGGCCACAGCGGTCCCGGCCTGTGATTGGCTGAGCGGCCTACCCGCTGACAGGCCGCTGTGAAGCTAGAGCGCGCACGGCACCCTGGGAGAAGCGGACGGCAGGAGCAGCCCTGGAACGTGGATGGGTAATGTATGCCAGTTTAGCAAGGGCTGCAAGGACATCGGTAACGATGTCCTTGCAGCTCTTGTCAAACGATTATCGAACCGTGTAATAAAGCCAGTAAACGAGCAACGATCTAGCAGATCGGCGCTCGTTTACAGGTATTATCGGGCCCTGCTCGGCCCGTGTAATACCACCCTTAGTCTAAATGCGTAAAAAAACACCTTAAGGGAAATTTCTGAAGAACAATCTATATATCTCATTTACCCAATACAGTGTATCTGTGGATGATGTGCAGTAGCCGCAGCAAATGACACCAAATCCACGCTGGTGTGGATTTACATTACAATTTACAACCTTCATGCCATGCCCCCCTGCCCACCCATCTGGCGGGTGACATGCAAATCCAGCAAAAAGGCACAAAATATTATGCTTTGTTTGTGCAATATTTTGCACCTTTCCTGTCGTGTCTGCACTGGGGGCGCATGTGATGAATTCCCCTCATTACATTCTGATGCGTCTGTATGTAGGCATTGGGGTGGGGACCAGGCAGAAGGTAGTCATGGCGCTTTGCCTGTTATCACACCTCCGCAGGCTAATAATTTTATAGTGAAATTCAGTAACATTACATGATGTGTAATTTTTATGTGTGGTCCTAAGAGTCGGTATCACGCATTGTAGCTTTAGATACTGCAGCTCAACAGACTGTATCACACATCAGGCTAGATGCACCGGCCCAGTAAACGGTATTACACAGGGCTGGTTTAGATACAGCAGCTCAGCACAGTATCATACATCAGGACACATACATCAACTCAGAAGGAGGAACAATACAAGACTGGTTTAGATACAGTGGCTCAACAAACAGTATCCGACATGAAAGGCTTAGATACAATGAGTTAGCAGACAATATCACACATGATAGGCTTAAGTATAATCAGTGACGGTTTTCATTTCACTTTCTACTGTATAGTACCAAACTATACAGTAGAAATACCAATATCCCTGCCATTTACAAGAATTTACGAGATCCAGTACATATACTTCTCAGTAAATCCAGCTCTTTCCAATCAAAGGTAAGCTGCTACTGGTGTAATGCCATAGAATCCTGGGGGTCATCAATTAAGTCTGGTGTATCTCCCCTTGGGTTCTGCAAATGATGCTAGCTACGACAACACATTTAGGAACCCATCTGCCTTATCTTTGGTCAAAGCGGCTAATATTACCAGATTTTGCACAATAAAGCGTCATAATGAGATGATGGATATGTCGTGATATTGTATTGTGATGGCTAAGTCCCTTCTATGCTAAAAAAAAATGACTCAAAGAATAAATAAAAAATATGATGGAAATCTCTGCTGCAGATTAGTATTTGCGTCATTTTTATCCACATCGCTAAAAGAACCCAAATACCAACAACTCCATCCTATTGGTTAAATGATGATGGCTGCACTTTAACAGCCCCCGGGAGACAGTGTTTTTTTTGCAATGGGCTCCTTGTGATGTATCTTTGGCTTATGCCATATCTTGGATTCTGACACTTTTCTGTACACACGCACACCTTCTACTCCAGCTTATTGGATTTGCTAGCTGGGAATTCCCATGCTTCAGCAGTCATCTGTAGTAAGCACTGGATAATACAATGTAAATAGTGTCTGTACCTGCATCTTCTATTCTGCGCAGACAAAGCATCAGATTCCTCCACCAGCTTGGCATGGCAGTGACCGGGAGCTGGAGCAAAGGCGTAATGATGATGTGCAGCTGGAATACAGAAGAGATGGTGCTAAGCATTCAGTGTGCAGATCATTGCTTGGCTGCATGTGCTGCAAGCAGAGCCCACACTCCGCACTGCACAGGGGTTCACGTCTGAACCCAGGCTGAAGCACGCAGCCTCTCCACATGTTCCCCTGCAGTGACTGTGCACAGAGGGGGATCACACAGATGGCTCTGCTCAGGCCTGTGTGCAGGGTGACTTAATGCTGCATGAAGGGATCACCATTCAGACTTTTCGCAAGAAAAAAAAAAAATAAATTAACCTCTTTGCTGCTTCATACTATCATAGTGATAAAGAGGAGGGGGAAACATAAAGGAACCTGATCGCTGCGTTACACCAGCAGCATCCCCTGCACGATACATCCATGCATTATTTCTATGCGGTGTGTTATTCTTGCAAAGACAGCTAGATAAACTGAATTTATGACTGTTTGGAAGAAAGTGACTCATCTCAATCCCATTAAAATGTCATAGTGCATAATGAAAATAAATGCGCTGCCGGGAATATTGGTATTTAGGGCTGCATTTAGACATTCAGTTCTCCAACTGCAAGATGAACACTGAGCTCCAGACATACAAACTCTCTCTTGTATGGAGGCGTTTTTATTCATCACATAATGAATAGTTATTCAATAGAGTTTTAGTTTTAGTTTCTTACTATTTTCAAGATCTTTGCTAGCTTCAAGATTATGAATATATTCCTCAGCTAGTCTTACACATAGATAGAGGTTTATTACAATCGCACCCATAGTGGACAGCACTTTGTAAGCCTGGGTTCACATGTAGTATTTCATTAGTATTGAGAGTAAAAACCAAGACCGGTATAGCAGGCCAGACTAACCCCCGTCCTGATTATACCCAGGTATAGTTTGGCCTAGGCCAGAGTATACCCCGAGGTATAAAATAGCCTAGGCCAGAGTATACCCCGGGGTATAAAATAGCCTAGGCCAAACTCTGGCCGGTGTGTAAAATAGCCTAGACCAAACTATACCCTGGGGTGTAACATAGCCTAGACCAGAGTATACCCATCCACGCCAGAATATATCTATCTAATGTCAAACCAGGCCACAGTATAACCTGGGGGATAAACTATATACCTGGGGGTGTAAAACAGCCTTGGCCATGCTATATCTTTCCGGGCCATAATGTTATTATCCCTCCAAGTTATCATGTCTCAGGGCCGCTTCTATAGGTGCCCCATCATCTGCCCCTCTGGCCGCCCCTCCACCTACCCCATCATCTGCCCCTCCACTGCTAAACCCCATCACCTGCCGTGGCGCCGCCTGCCCGCAACTCTGCTCAGCTTGTGGTCGGAGGCTGCATTCTGCCTCCGACCACAAGAGGCCGCTCTCTCCCCCCAGAGCTCCGGCATAGGAGTGACGTCACTCCTGCGCTTGTGCTCACAGCGGGGAGAGAAGACGCGGGACGCAGGACCTGCTGTGCTGCATTTAGGTGAGTATATACTATTTTTTTGTTTTATACAGAGCCTACAAAGTTGGGAGGGGTCAAAACAACAGGGGAGATGCCTACATAAGGGGGGGGGTGATGAGGGATCTAACAGAGGAGATGCTTACATAAGGGGGGGATCTAACAGGGGAGATGCCTACATAAGGGGGCGATCTAACAGGGGAGATGCCTGCATAAGGAGGGATCTAAAAGGGGAGATGCCTACATAAGGGGGGGGGGGATCTAACAGAGGAGATGCCTACATAAGGGGGAGATCTAACAGGGGAAATATCTACACAAGGGGGGGATCTAACAGGGGAGATGCCTACATAAGGGGGGGGATCTAACAGAGGAGATGCCTACATAAGGGGGAGATCTAACAGGGGAAATATCTACACAAGGGGGGGATCTAACAGGGGAGATGCCTACATAAGGGGGGGATCTAACAGGAGATGCCTACATAAGGGGGGGATCTAACAGGGGAGATGCCTACATAAAAGGGCATCTAACAGGGGAGATGCCTACATAAGGGGGGCATCTAACAGGGGAGATGCCTACATAAGGGGGGGATCTAACAGGGGAGATGCCTACAAAAGGGGGGGGATCTAACAGAGGAGATGCCTACATAAGGGGGAGATCTAACAGGGGAAATATCTACACAAGGGGGGGATCTAACAGGGGAGATGCCTACATAAGGGGGGGATCTAACAGGAGATGCCTACATAAGGGGGGGATCTAACAGGGGAGATGCCTACATAAAAGGGCATCTAACAGGGGAGATGCCTACATAAGGGGGGCATCTAACAGGGGAGATGCCTACATAAGGGGGGGATCTAACAGGGGAGATGCCTACAAAAGGGGGGGGATCTAACAGAGGAGATGCCTACATAAGGGGGAGATCTAACAGGGGAAATATCTACACAAGGGGGGGATCTAACAGGGGAGATGCCTACATAAGGGGGGGATCTAACAGGAGATGCCTACATAAGGGGGGGATCTAACAGGGGAGATGCCTACATAAAAGGGGATCTAACAGGGGAGATGCCTACATAAGGGGGGCATCTAACAGGGGAGATGCCTACATAAGGGGGGGATCTAACAGGGGAGATGCCTACATAAAAGGGGATCTAACAGGGGAGATGCCTACATAAGGGGGGGATCTAACAGGGGAGATGCCTACATAAGGGGGGGATCTAACAGGGGAGATGCCTGCATAAGGGGGGATCTAACAGGGGAGATGCCTGCATAAGGGGGGGATCTAACAGGGGAGATGCCTGCATAAGGGGGGGTCTAACAGGGGAGATGCCTGCATAAGGGGGGATCTAACAGGGGGGCTAACTAACTACCTAAACTAGGATGTCTCCTACATTGGGGGTTACTATATATAGGGGGGGATGTTTAACTATCAGGGATATTACTTACAGGGGGTATGGCTAAATGCCTACGGTGGTTGGGGCTAACTGACAAGGGAACCCCTACAGAGGGAATACTACATACTGGTGGGCTTACTATTGGGGGGATCCCTACCTGCCACGTGCTGTGGAGACTACCTACAGGGGATTAGCCACATTGTGGACACTACCTATTGGGGGAGGGGGGCCAACCTGCACAGAGAGGCCTAACTTCTATACAGATGCACACAGGGGGGCCTGTGGACATTATTACTATATGGGGTACAGCAGGGGATCCTACACACAGGGGGTAACCCACATACCTAATGATTTTACTGCACATGACTCAAAAAAGTGGAAGTTGTTGAAAAAGTGCGGAGCCTAAGATGTTTCTCTGGCAGGTTTAGAAGAGATGAATTGTTGCTGCAAGAAATCATCATGGAGGACTGGGCCAGATGGAGAGGAAAAGGAAAGTGACGCCTCAGACCAAAGAAGACGTCACCTGTGAGTTACTGAATTACTTTTTTTGCCTTAAGTTAAAAAGGGTTAAATACCACTGCCCTATGCCATAATACACATACTGCTTCTTCCTAGTAACAAACGCCACCCCCCACCCCCACCCCGACATCACTGGAGGGGGGGGGGGGGGGGCGCTTTTAGCAAGAGTCGCCCTGTAGTTAAAATGACCTAGAAACTGCCCTGTCTCTGGTTTTCTCAGTTCTAGCCCAGGCTACAGTATACCCCAGGGGATATATTCCATACCAGGGTGTGTATAATAGCCTAGGCCAGAATATATCCCTCCAGGTCATAATGTTATCACTTCACTGTTTTTTTTCCCTTTATCTCTAATTTGTTGAATAGTGTGGTGATTTTTTTTTTTATCATACTCGGACACACAGCTGCTTCCTCTTGTTGAGATATACAGTACAGTGCTTACATTGAGCTGACAGTAGGTGGTGCTGTCCCATCACTGCATCATCTGCACTATTTAAAGAGAACCTATCCTAAATTTCACTGTCCCTAATATTAAAGTATATCTTTCCCTAAGTCTATCTATGAAAGATACAGACTGCCTTTGCAGTCTGTATCTTATGCCTTACCTACTCTTTGTTTCTGTGTAAGCAAGGCTGGGCGCCGCCATCTTGATGACGTCATTTGCATTCCACCGTTGGAACGCAAGTTGCGTCATCAAGATGGCGGCGCCCGGCCTTGCTTGCACAGAAACAGAGCATTAGGTAAAGTAGAAGATACAGACTGTAAAGGCAGTCTGTATCTTCATGAAGTCTATTTATGAAGATACAGACTGTCTTTACAGTCTGTATCCTCTACTTTACCTAATCCTCTGTTCTGTGCAGCAAGGCCGGCGCCGCCATCTTGATGACGTAACTTGCGTTCCAGCGGTGGAACGCAAAGACGTAATCAAGATGGCGGCGCCGGCCCTGCTGCATCGGCACAGAGTAGTAGGTAAGGCATAAGATACAGACTGCAAAGGCAGTCTGTATCTTCATAAATAGACTTCATGAAGATACAGACTGCCTTTACAGTCTGTATCTTCTACTTTACCTAATGCTCTGTTCTGTGCAGCAAGGCCGGCGCCGCCATCTTGATGACGTAACTTGCGTTCCAGCGGTGGAACGCAAAGACGTAATCAAGGTGGCGGCGCCGGCCCTGCTGCACCGGCACAGAGTAGTAGGTAAGGCATAAGATACACACTGCAAAGGCAGTCTGTATCTTCATAAATAGACTTCATGAAGATACAGACTGCCTTTACAGTCTTATACTTTACCTAATCCGCTTGTTTGGTGTAGCTAGGGCGGGGGGGGACGCCATCTTAAAGACGTAACTTGCGTTCCAGTGTTGGAACGCAAGTGACGTCATCAAGATGGCGGCCCCCCCGGCCTTGCTGCCGCTCTGCATGACAGGAGTTTCCTGTCTCGCGCCGGCTCGAGGCAGGAAAGTAAAACAGGAATACTTAAAAAACGCAGCTTTAAAATTAATTAATTATATTTACAAATATTGTTAAAATTAGGATTTACATCTAATTAGGGAATAAAAAAAATTCATTTTCGCTCGTGATTGGTTCTCTTTAAGCAGGTGGAGGTTTTTATGAGCTGTGCAAAATTTTACGGTTGTTGCTCAAAAATCATCATTAGACACAAGTGCCTTAGATACATCTTGCAAAATGTATTGCACAATTTATGCGTTTTTTGCAGTCTGTTTTTTTTTCATCCTTTTCTGCAACAAAAAACAATGGATTGAAAAAAAACGCATTTTTTTTTAGTGTACACAAAAATGCGGTCAACCACAGTATTTGTGTACGCTAAAAAAAAAGGATGCATTTTAATCCGTTTTTTATTATTGAATGGAAAAACTAATTAATGGAAAACTGATCAAAATAGAGGCACACAAACCTTCCTTTTTTTCTCATCCATTTTGCAAAAAACTAATGGAAAAAAAAATGGACTGCAATAACACAGTGTGAACCCAGCCTAAAACAGCTTGGCTACAAAAGCTATGCTAGGGTAGGATTTTGCGCAAAAAAAAGAAAATTTGCACTTGACAAATCTAATGAAAACTAGTTAATAGAACAACCCCCCTCCTGATGTAACTGATGTACAATAGTGCAAAACCCTTAATAAGTCTTGGACAGGTATTTATGAAGTGCACAAAATCTCCTTATTAGCCAAAAAAAGCCATAATGATAAATGTCCCAATCAGATTCCACCTTTCATTTTCCAAAGAGTCTGTAATGAATGAAAGGTGGAAGCTGATTGGTTGCTAGGGGCAACTGAGCCAGTATCTTTTTACACCATGTTTGATAAATCTTCTCCTATGTGTTTAGATTTTTAAGATTTACATCAGTAGCTTCTCACTTAACTCAGCAGACAAAGCCGAATCCCCAATAAAATGTAAAAAAAAAAATTAAGTATTTCTTGTGTATATGACTCAATGCTTCTGATTTCATGGGGGTATAAAATGGCCTGAGGAGGTATGAATTGGCCTAGGCCGAAATATACCCCGGGGTATAAAATAGCCTAGGCCAAAATATACCCGGGGTATAATCTAGCCTAGGTCATTTTAACCCCAGGTATAGTCTGGACTGGGGGTATACTCTGGCCTGTTAAACCGATGTAAAACACAGAAAAAGGTTTAACTCAAGGGCTGAACATAAGGAGGAGAATAAAGCAGCAGGACCTGTCAGCATGTTCACTGTCATAGGCCGTGGGCACCTTGTGCCTGCAACCTATGAGCAGCCGGAACGTGATCTCTACAGCAGGTGCAATGACGTAATCACGCCTGCTGGAGGATCTGTCCGGCTGACAATGGAGCCAGATTAGGTGAATATCATGTGGTTTTTTTTTTAAATGTTGGAGCACAGTAGGGGGCATTATTACTGGGGTGGGGGGCTGTATACAGCAGGGGCATTATTACTTCGGGTGGGGGGCTGTACACAGCAGGTGGCATTTATACTGTGGTTCGGGGCTGTATACAGCAGGTGGAATTTATACAGTGGGTGGGGGGCTGTATACAGCAGGTGGCATTATTACTGTGGATGGGGGGCTATATACAGCAGGGGGCATTATTACTGTGGATGGGGGGCTGTATACAGCAGGGGGCATTATTACTGTGGGTGGGGGGCTGTATACAGCAGGCGCTTTATTACTGTGGGGAAGACTGTATACAGCAGGGGCATTATTACTGTAGGTGGGGGGTTGTATACCACAGGGGCATTATTACTGTGTGTGGGGGGTGTATACAGCAAGGGGCATTATTACTGTGGGTGGGGGGCTGTATATACCAGGAGGCAATATTACTGTGGCGTGCTGTACAAAACAGGGGCATTATTACTGAGGGTGGGGGGCTGTACAAAACAGGGAACATAATTACTATTAGGTTGTGGGGTTTCATAGCAGGGGCAGGTGGGGTGTTAAGCAAGGGGTTATTACTATGGGTGGGGGTGCATAGCAGGGGCATTATTACTGTGGGTGGGTGGGGGTGCTGTACGCTACAAGGATCATTATTACTATGGGTGGGGTGCACAGCAGGGGGCATTATTACTATGTGTAGTGCACAGCAGGGGGCATTATTACTATGTGTAGTGCACAGCAGGGGGCATTATTACTATGTGTAGTGCACAGCATTATTAGTATGTGGGGGCACAGGAGAGGACATAATTACTATATGGAGGGTCATAGATGGGGATATGATTACTATATGGGGGATCCTACATACAGAGGCAACCCACATACCTACTCACTTTTACTGTGCATGACACCACACAGCCGAATTACTACTGTATGGGACCCTATGGGGGGGAAGGGAGTTGAAGGAAAAGTGCGGAGCCTAAGATGTTTGTCTGGCAGGTTCTGAAGAGGTGAATTGTAGCTGGAAGAAAATATCAGGGAGGCCTGGGCCGGATGGAGCAGAAAAGGGAAAATGACGCCTCAGATCAAAGAAGCCACCTCCACATACCAGTCTGGCCCTTGAAAGCATTTTCAATTTTTAATTCAGCCCATGGGAAAATTGATTGCCCACCCCTGCTTTAAAGGGTTTATCCAGCGAAAACCTTTTTCTTTCAAATCAACTGGTTTCAGAAAGTTGTATAGATTTGTAATTTACTTCTATTTAAAAATCTTAAGTCTTCCCATACTTATCAGCTGCTGTATAGTAACATAGTAACATAGTAATAAGGTTGAAAGAAGACAAGAGTCCATCAGATCCAACCTAGGGAAATCCTACTGTGTTAATCCAGGGGAAGGCAAAAACCCCATACGAGGCAGATGTCAATTGCCCCATCACAGGGAGAAAATTCATTCCCGACTCCAATGGCAATGAGAATAATCACTGGATCAACGTATCACCGGAAATCTAATGCCCATAACTTGTAATATTATATTGTTCAAGAAAAGCATCCAGGCCTCCCTTGAACCTATTTAATAAATCGGCCATAACATCATGTGGCAGAGAGTTCCACAGTCTTACCGCTCTTACAGTAAGGCTATGTTCACACTGCGTATGTTTCCGGACGTAGTGCGAACCGCGAATATACGCACATAGTTTTGAGGTTGATGCGTTTGCTTGAAAGTATACGATATACGCCCGCACAGTGCACACTACGTATGAGCTTACGGCCGGATCGGCCGTGAAAAATGAACAAGACCATTGTTTGAGGACGGAAATGTTGAAACTCACGGCCGTGGATTTCCATGTGGTCCCGTACAAAGTACTTATTTCAGCCAAATTGATTTTTAGATCCAAAAGGTTCTGTGTGGTTTACGGGGCTGGGCGAAGATTTCCAAGTAAATGACCTGTTTCAGATCGCTTCGGGAAGCATAACTGTACTACGGGCGTATGTTCGCGGTTCTTACACATCAGGCCGCATGTCGATTTTTCCCACGCCCGTAGTTTCAGCCGCACATGTACTGCGGCGTATGAAATGCGGCCGGACTCATACGCAGTGTGAACATAGCCTGAAGCTGTAAGATGCTGTATTTCCTGCAGAAAGTGGTGTATTCTTTTCAGACATCTCTGTCCGAGACAGGAACTGTTTAGAGCAGGAAAGGTTTTCTATTGGAATTTGCTCCTGCTCTGGACAGTTCCTGTCTTGGACAGAGATGTCAGCAGAAAGCACTTTGTCAGACTGGAAAGAAAACATTTCCTGCAGGACATACAGCAACTGATAAGTATGGGAAGACCTGAGATTTTTAAATAGAGCTAAATTGCAAATCTATACAACTTTCTGAAACCAGTTGATCTGAAAGAAAAATATTTTAGCTGGACAATCCCTTTAATCTAATCTCTTGTAAGATGTGCTGCAAAAGACAGACTGAGCCAAAAGGGCCACACCATATGAATAAAAAAGATCTGCTGCCAAAGTCCTGGTTACAGATAAAATTGGACACCTTCAAAAGTCTTGTGGCATCCATGCACTGATAGGTCAGAGCTGTTCTAATATTAGACACCTTTTGCATTTGAAATATTCCAAGTTTCAGCCTGACTATGGGTCTAATCATGATGATCATGGCTTAAGAAATAACCTCTTTACACATGCCCAGTGATCTCCGTGTGAGTCCATAGAGAGGGGCTCCCCATCAAACCAGAAATTACCTGGATGGCTCATTTAATTCACTGCTATGTAATACCTCATTGTGGATATGAAGGCTCATTGGCTGCTTCCCAACTCATCAACTGGGGACACTTTTAGCAAACAAGAGTTGACTAATCCAGACAATTCCTACAATAGAGGATTAGCGAAGAAATGGTTTGAGAACACAATTATACCATCATATAGACACAATCAGTAATCGTGCATAAATATAGTATTAAAATCAGTTTTCACTAAACATTAGTCCATAATGCTTTCTAGCAAGCATTTTATTCATACCTCTTCTAACCTAGACAGACGTGCAACCAAAGCTAGGAAATCTGCAAACTGCGGGTTGTTGTTAGAAACAGTCAGCAAGATTATTGACAGAAACTCTCTGAAAGGCTGAACTCCCTGAAAGGGGTTATCCAGCATTACTAAGGCTGGG
Source organism: Dendropsophus ebraccatus (assembly GCF_027789765.1). Lineage (NCBI taxonomy): Eukaryota > Metazoa > Chordata > Amphibia > Anura > Hylidae > Dendropsophus > Dendropsophus ebraccatus. Next base: position 109,488,525 of record NC_091457.1, on the reverse strand, counting down.
TTCACACTACGTATATTTCAGTCAGTATTGTGGTCCTCATATTGCAACCAAAACCAGGAGTGGATTGAAAAACAGAAAGGCTCTGTTCACACAATGTTGAAATTGAGTGGATGACTGCCATTTAATGGCAAATATTTGCTGTTATTTTAAAACAACGGCTGTTGTACTGAAATAATGGCCGTTATTTACCGTTATATGGCGGCGATCCACTCGATTTCAACATTGTATGAACAGAGCCTTTCTGTGTTTTCAATCCACTCCTGGTTTTGGTTGCAATATGAGGACCACAATACTGACTGAAATATACGTAGTGTGAACCCAGCCTTAGAAAGCACTGTTACTTTCTTGCAAAAACTGCACAGCACCTGTCAGCAGGTTGTGGGTGGTATTGCAATTCAACTTCTTTTAATGCAAAACCACTCCAAAAGGACAAGCTATATTACACAGGGAAATACCTGCCTTATTTTGCAGATAATCTCTCCATGCAATAGGCCTTTAGAATACAAATAACCAGAGTAATCTTGTGGTGCACTACTGCCAGATGGTATTGTGTGACGCCACTACTGTGGTGGTTGGCCGGAGTATAGCTCAGCCAGATGGTAGGTTGTTGTGACGCCAGTCCCGGTTGGGCACACAGAAAGGGGAGATGACCCAAGGAAGGTGCAATTACTGTGTCGGAGTTAGAGCAATAATCACTGAGCCCTGTTACCATAAATAATAAATAAATAAACATGGTCTTTACTTCAGGAATACTTAATACAGTAGTAGACAATAGACTTCTGACTTAATAATATACTTTGGACTTGACTGAAAAGTCAACCTGGTTAAACCTGCGCTGTGAGATAGAGTACCTAGGCTTGTAGCAACTTTGCTCTATCCGGATCAGTTCCTCTTGTTTCAGGATACTGTCCTGCACCTTTAGACTTGTTCTCAGCGTGGGCTGGGATGATCTCTGACTTTGTCCTCTCTGTGAGCATTTAGCACTGCATAGAGAGTAGAATTGCTGCTTTCAAGAAAAGAGTGTCTGTGCTTCCCATGTGTGTCTGCCCACTGCCTCACTTCAGACTAGACTACACTAGACTGTCCTCTAACAGGGGACCTGGCATAAGCCAGGGCCCAACTTGACTGCTGCAGGAACCATTCTGGCTTGTGTCCTCTCTGTACAGGAACCAGACTAAGTGTGTGACTAACTACCTCTCTCAATGGGACAACTTCCTACAGGATATGTAATACCTGCTGTGAGTGTTAAAAAGAGTGCAAAAGAAGAAGGAGGACAGAGATAGGTGGAGAAGAGGAAAGAGCTCTCATTGGTACACAAATCACAAACAACAATAACCCCTTAAATACCACAGCTGTGCAAGACATTAGATATATATACTAGCGACATCTAGTGGCAAAACGTAGGTACAACTTCATTACCACTTTTACTTAGAGTACAGGCTTTTGCAAGGGGTGTATAAACTAGCAACACCCGTGGTGGGATACCACAATCTCTGTGCAGATACTAAAGAAACAGGAAGTACTTGCAGATTGGTAAGACTGCATAATTATGCAGCTCTGAAGTTTAATACAGACTGTGGGTGGGTTCACACAGCGTATGACACTGGCCATTTTGTGACGCGGCCGTGTCACAGAACAGCCGGTGGCCGTGAAGTGCCGGCCGGATAAACTTTATTTCTTTAGAATTGAAACATGGGCACATTCCTGTGTGCCTGCATTCCAATTACCCATAGCAAACTATAAAAAGTGTGGTCAGAGCCGCACTTTACCTTGTCTGCTCAGTCAGTGTTGTGCGACCACTACTCAATGAATAGCGGCCCCACAAAACTGACATGTCAGTTTTTTGTGCGGCCGCAAGGTATGCACTCCGGCCGGGTTTTCATTACGATCAATGCAATGTGTTTTTTCATTTAATAACAGCCAGTGTTCCTGTAGAACCCCAGCAAAGGGTGCTAACCTTATGCACCTGTGTAAAGTTTTCACTCAGGTTTACAGAGTGGGAGATGCTGTAACTGTATTCTGTGCCTTTTCCACTAGGTGTCACTACTGTGTTCATTTAAAGTCTCTTCTATGCATGGCTGAAGTCTCCCAAGGGTTAACTGTTGTATGTTAGGCCCCGTTCCCACTGAGGAAAGGTAGCGGAATTCCGCGACGGAATTGTCCGCCGCGGAATGCCGTTAGCCTCCTGCTCATAATGGGAGTCTATGGGAGGCGCACGCTCCTGCCCTGTCCGCGCTAAAGAATGAACATGTTCATTCTTCAGTGCGTACAGAGCAGGAGCGCGCGCCTCCCATAGACTCCCATTATGAGCTGGAGGCTAACGGCATTCCGCGGCGGACAATTCCGTCGCGGAATTCCGCTACCTTTCCTCAGTGGGAACGGGGCCTTACATGTTGCCTTTTTACACTCACATGTGCAGGAGCTTTCCTGGCCTATGCTCTCCTTACTTTTTCTTTACACACCCAGCCCACCAATCAGAGGCAGGGTTACACGGAACCCTGTACTTAGGACCTAGTCCACGAAGGGAGGAGTTACTTTAGTCAGGGTAGTAGTCTGGATTCAGTGAGAGAGCGCGATAGACAGGTCTCTGCAGAAGTCAAACCAGGGCCTGACCTTGGCCAGGCCCCCTAACATGGACACAACTAGATAAGCCATTTTCTTTCTGATGAGCACCCGAACTGCTATACAGTGCTAGAACTCTACAGGGGGAGAGAAGCCAGGGATCACCTTGTCTACGCCAGGAACCTCTCTACAAAGTGCAGGGCAGTTTCCTCATAGGAGTCATAGGAACTGTACAGAAAGTCTGCGTATTCCAATGTGCAGTGCAGGACAACTGAGAAGTCTCTGGAGTCTGCTTAGCCCAGATAACAAGGCCTGGGGCTTGTATTACCCACCTCGGATGGGAAGCCCACAACTAGTGGGCAAAAGGCAGTCAGACTAAAAGTCATCCGTGAGTACAAGTATTCTCTACTTTCTTCTTCTACACACCTCTATTGTTCCGGCAGAGTACATTTCTATATTGGGCAAGGCCCCTTTGGCAACCCCTCTCCTCTATCTTCTCAACTGCAAAGCACTTTCTTCCTCAAAGCACCTTGGGGGAGATTTATCAAACATGGTGTAAAGTGAAACTGTCTCAGTTGCTCCTAGCAACCAATCAGATTCCACCTTTCATTCCTCACAAACTCTTTGGAAAATGAAAGGTGGAATCTGGTTGTCTAGGGGCAACTGAGCCAGTTTCACTTTACACCATGTTTGATAAATCGTCACCCTTAATTAACCGAAAAAATAGAACTACCAATAATTCTATGTCCATACGCATCTAAACGATGCACAACACCTACAAATAAACAATGCTGGACAGTATTCTACATTTATCAAAAAATACTTTATTTATTACATACAAAGAAATTTTTGTTGTTTAAAAACACATATTAAAAAGGGAGCAGAAAACCATACAATACATACATCAGATGGTATACAGGGCAGAGCAAATGAATAAATAGTGTAACTACTATATACTAAGCCATTGATGGTATATCAATCGACCCACAGAGGCAAAAAAAAGTGCAAAAGGTAAATAATAAATAGTAATCCAAACAATTAATAAATATGAAAAAATAAACCTATATGTATAAAGCTGCAAGTGCAGTCTAAAGTGCAACCAAGTGCAATACCACGTATAGTATATAATTCATACAAGTATATAATCAAACCTCTGGGTATATAGCATATTGTCCTGCCCAGTACCACCACTCACCCAACGCTGCGTTTCGCCGTACAAGCTTTATCATAAACTTAAGACTCTATTACAAAGCGAGACTATCTGCCAAATCAGGCAGATATTTCCCTGTGTAATAAAGCCAAGCCATCAGCGAATGGGCGAGCAAACACTTGCTCTTCAGTTGATCGCTGTCAACATGTTAAGTCAGTTCCTTGACTTTGGTAACTGTCCTGAAAATAGTGAGAAGGATCCCTTGTGTGGACAAGGTGGTCCCTAGAGGACAGTTACACCTCCTGTGGGCTTAGCAGTGCATCATAAGAAGTCTCTTTCAAAAGAAAATCTTTAGCTGTATTTACGTCTTTAGGTCCCTGACAAGGACTCTGGGCCCCTGGGCCTAGCCCGGGAGTCACTGCTGCAGGAACTCTCTAGGTTGCTTGTTCTGTATCCCATAAACTAGACAAAAGACCTCCCACCAGGAACTAACTATCCTTATATAGGAGTGACTGGGTCTAACTTTGTAGCAGTAAAAAGGGGTTAGTTGCCACTCTTTCCATACACAACTCCACAGGTGTCTGCAAACCTGCTGGTGCTGGTACCTGCTGGTACTAGTGCCGGCTGCCTAGAGCAGCTACAGGTGAAGACATTACTTCAGGGATCAGAGGGAAGCAGCAGAGGCGTGGATGGGCACCAAAGAAGACTCGGAAGGCGTCTAATCACTGGCAGAGTTGATCAGGCAGCAGTTGGTTCAAATGAGAGGGTTAAAATGGGGGCACAAAGGGACTTGTATTAAGAAATCTTGCTCATTTACCAAGTTAAATTTTTTTTTAATTGTTAGCTTGTCTTGCAAAATGCTCTCAAACCAAGTAACTTGTTATCCAAGGTTTCACTGTATATGTAATTCCCCCCCCCCCGCCAGCCTTAGTAAACATGAGCTCCTAAAGCAGCACTTTGATATCCACCACATAGCAGACCATTATATGCTGGATTGGAGTCTGTGATCTTTATTAATTCAGTTCTCCTTATATTACGTAGTGCTGAAATCATAGGTCTCTCCTGTGTGTTTTTTTCCGTTTTTTTTTTTTATTCTTAATATCAACTCCTGACAAAAAGCAAAGCCACAAAACGCAAATGAAAGAGGCACTACTTGTGGTTCTCCAGCTCAGTGAAATCAAATGTGATTTGATCTTTTCCGCTGTAATGAACAGAATAACAATGAATCTTCTACCACTCAATTCTCTTCTTACAATACAGACAGCGGCGATAAATGGCTTATTTAAGCTTTTGCTAATTTCTTTGTTGTCACATAAGATACTAAACTCACTGTGAATGTTCTCTGTATAAAAGCCCTATTAGGGTGCCTTCACACGTACCATATCGCTGCGTATTTAACGCTGCGTTTTGATTTTCACATGATTTTCATGTGAAAATCAAAACTCGCATGTAAAAATCGCACCATAAACGCAGCGTTAAAGACGCAGCATTAAAAACGCAGCGATATGGTACGTGTGAAGCTACCGTTACACGGAACGATTATCGGCCGATAATCATCCTATGTAATAGAACACAACGATCAGCCGACATAAACAATGTCGGCTGATCGTTGTAGTCGTTTGTCTTTCAACAGGTTGAAAGACAAACGACTCATGTAGCGGCGATGTGCTGCCGTCGCTCAGTGAAATAGGAGCGGCGGCTGCAGACTGCTGCTATATGTTATGGGCTGCCCGGACGATCACCTAGTGATCACCCGGACAGCCCCCCCCCCCGCACCATTATATTTTTGTGCATAGGAGGCAGTATTATAGCAATTATATTTTTGTACATAGGTGACAGTATTATAGTAGTTATATTCTCGTACATAGGGGGCAGTATTATAGTAGGTATATTCTTGTACATAGGGGGCAGTATTATAGTAAGGATATTCTTGTACATAGGGGGCAGTATTATAGTAGGGATATTATTGTACATAGGGGGCAGTATTATAGTAGTTATGAGGCAACAATGGAGAGAAAGTAGGGAGCACTCACCAATAACATCTGTCTCACAGCTGGTTTATTTCTTAGGCATCTTCATAGTTCAGGGAGGGGGGTGAATGGAGCGGACACGTCCTCGCTTGTGGACATATTGGACGTGGAAGTATTATAGTAGTTATAGACTTATACATAGGAGCAGTATTATAGTGGTTATATGCACAAGCCAAAAAGACAGAAATGGCTGCACATTGCACCCATGGCTGACACGAAAGCTTATTCAGCTACATTTAAAACCAACATCAGAAGTTATTATATAATTTGGCCAAACCATATTGCCTCATGTACCACGTGCAGGTCTTCTGATACACATGAGTCCCTAACCAAAAAAACATCACTGTGCCGGTCAGCGACCACAATCCCCGCAAAACGTGCGCAAGCAGAGAAGGGGGGCCACGGAATGGCGCTGCAACTCCATTGTCACAGGACCAGACTCAAAAGGGCCCCCCCGAACCCCGCAGGGCCCACCGGCGGAAAAAGTGGACGCCAAGCAACACAAGTGTGAACAAGCTCTTACCTCTCTCCATTCCTCTGCAGGTAGAATGGGAGAATACTAGGAGATCCTCCCCTTATGTACACAGGTGCTTCCTGCTAATTTGGATTTATAGTGGTTATATACTTATACATAGGAGTCATATTGTAGTAGTTATATTCTTGTATATGGGAGGCAGTATAATAATAGTTATATTCTTGTACATAAGTGAAGGTATTATAGTAGGCTATTAAAAATAGCAGATGGTATTACAGTAACTGCCTTATTGTACATAGTAGGCAGAATTATAGTAGTTATATTTCTGTATATAGGGGGCAATATTATACTCCTCATTATCTTGTACACAGGAGGCAGTACTATATTATTGCACACAGCAGGCATTATTTTAGTAGTTATACTCTTGTTCATATGGGACAGTATTATCATCATTGACTACTTTTCCCTACTCCTGCCTGCAGCCCATGTATTATCAATGAGGAGTGACAGTAAGCTAATAAGAAAGCTTTTAGCATGAACTTGATGATGTTCACCATTTGGTAACTTGTAAGACATGCAACCAACAGAGATCAGCTTGTCTGCCGTCGCCATTCTTCCTGTCTCTTCTATATAAACAATAGCTGCAGACAATTCCTTTTAAAAAAAGACAAAGACTGCCTGACTGTGCATTTAGCTGCAAAATGCCCCAATAATAGTGAGAGCTGCATAACAATAGCCAGAGCTGCGCTCTGCCTGCGGACATCTGATAACATGATTCACTTAATGACATTGGGTATTGGACAAGATTTCTGCACTCTGAGGCTGTGTTGGGAATACAGTTATTTGCAGAGGAAATGGCCGTAGAGATGAGTTTAGCATCTCAGATGCAATTATAAATGTGCGGTTCAAACAGCAAACTGAAGGGAACTATTAACCCATAGAAGCATGATCATCCACGGCTATGTAATAGGCTTTCAATAACGTCTACAACTACTCGATTGTAGTGCTGGATAAAGATGGAGAAGTTTGGGTGATAAGTGGGGAACTCCAAATGTCAATTTTACTAAGTAACATCAGTTTTAGCAGCTTGTAATGTGAATTGCAGCTGACAGATTTAGTTTAATCTTAAAGGCCGTATTACATGGCCCGATCACTAATAAATGGAACACCAGGGAGAGGTAATGTACAAAATGAATTATTTTATTTACAGATTCATCAGCCATTGGCCATGCACTCCTATTACCTGTAGCAATGTGCACCCAGCGGCTGATAATTTTAGGTCAGAACTAGAGATGAGCAGACCTCGAGCATGCTCGATTTCATCCGAACCCGATCGTTCGGCATTTAATTAGCTGTGGCTGCTGAAATTGGATAAAGCCCTAAGGCTATGTGGAAAACATGGATACAGCCAATGACTATATCCATGTTTTCCAGAAAACCTTAGAGCTTTATCTAACTTCAGCAGCCACTGCTAATCAAATGCCGAACGATCGGGTCATTGTGTTTCATTTTGTTTATTACACGGAGCGATGATCTGCCGAATCAGCCTGATTCAGCAGATTATTGCTCCATGTAATAGGGCCTTAAGAGTATATCGTGGGTTTCCGAGGTTAGCTGTATAGTATCAAGAGATGTACTGGAATGGACACACCACACTCTCTATTTCCTTTCTTGAACAATAAGAGATAGGAATAGTTTTTAATTTTTTTTAAAGAAAGCAGAGACCCCTTTCTCCTTGTGGCTGTTTCCTTCAAAGTGATCATGGATGACACTATGAGTAATACTGAGCAGCCTAAGCTGTGAATCAAACACTGGAATGAGATCAAATATCCACTGTAAGGGTATTATTACAGGGGCCGATGGGGGCCCAATAATAACTGTAAACGAGCGCCGATCTGCTAGATTGGTGCTCGTTTACTGGGCCTATTACACGGCCCGATAATCGATTAACAAAGGCTGCATCAACATCGTTACCAATGTCCTTGCAGCCTTTGCTTAAACTCTATACATTACCTATCCATGCTGCAGGGCTCCTCTTGCGGTCTTCTTCTCAGTGATTGGCTGAGCTGACAGGCTCAGCCAATCACTGGCTGGGACCGCTGCAGCCAGTGATTGGCTGAGCGGCCTGTCAGCTGAGACAGGCCGCTCTGGAGCAGCAGCACGCAGGACCCGGGAAGAAGAAGACCACAAGAGAGGCCCTGCAGCATGGATAGGTAATGTATAGAGTTTGAAAATAGTCAGCCGCCGCCCACGCACGGCTATTACAAGTAGCAATGTGCGGTCGGCACCCGACAATTATAGGTCCAAGCCTATATCAACGATCAGCCGATAATCATTGTCATCGGCTGATCGATGTGTTTGTTACATGGAGCGATAGTCCGCCAGATAGGGCCGATTCGGCCGATAATCAATTGGAGCAAATCTACATTAATGGCTTTATCTCATGTTATCCTCGTTTCCTTGTATGCTATAGAAATATAGAAGACTGCCGGCAGAAAAAGACCACTGGGTCCATCTAGTCTGCCCTTTTAGTATTTCCCTTCTTATTATCTTAGAATAGATATATGTTTATCCCAGGTGTGTCTAAATTCTGTTATTGTAGATTAACAAACCACATCTGTTGGAAGTTTGTTCCAAGCATCTACTACTCTTTCAGTAAAGTAATATTTTCTCACATTGCTTCTGATCTTCCCCCAACTAGCCTCTCACTGTGTCCTCTTGTTCTTGAGTTCAGTTGTTTTTTTTTTACTAAAACACTAAAACACTTCCCTCCTGAACATTTTTTGAACATACTTAAAGTCCAGTAAAATGTTTTATTAAAGTATTGTATTACCCCCCAAAAGTTATACACATCCCCAATATACACTTATTACAGGAAATGCTTATAAAGTGCTTTTTCCCTGCACTTACTACTGCATCAAGGCTTCACTTCCTGGATAGAATGGTGATGTCACGACCCGACTCCCAGAGCTGTGCGGGCTGTTGCTGCTGGAGAGGATGATGGCAGAGGGACACTGAGGGACACAGGGCACTGGGGGGACACTGAGCATCCCTCTGCCATCATCCTCTCCAGCAGCCACAGCCTGCACAGCTCTGGGAGTCAGGTCGTGACATCAAAATTTTATGTAGAAAGTAAAGCCTTGATGCAGTAGTAAGTGCAGGGAAAAAAAACACTTTAAAAGCAATTCCCATAATAAGTGTATATTGGGGATTTGTATAACTTTTTGGCCATACAATACTTTAATAAACATTTTTGCCAGAGTTTCAATCGTGTCCCCCTTTCCCTTTTTTCTTCCTGACTATACAGAATGAAATCCCCAAGTCTTTCCTGATATGTTTTATACCTCACACCTTCCACCGTTTTTGTAGTCCCATTTTTTGGACCCGTTCTATTTTATAAATATCTTTTTGTAGGTCAGGTCTCCAGAACTGGACACAGTATTCCAGATGTGGTCTCTCTAGAGCTCTATACAGCAGGATCAAAATCTCCCTCTTCCTACTGGTTATACCTCTAGCTATACAGCCCAACATACAATTTACTTTCCACACCTCCTGGTTGCATTGGTGACTCATTTTAAGGCTGTCAGAAATCACTACCCCAAAATCCTTGTCCTCTGCAGTCTTTCACATCACAGCAATCACTAAGCTCAGGGAGATCAGTGAAAAAATTTCAATGAAGTACTCAATCAAGAGTTTCCATGGATGCCTCCTAAAAAATTAAATATGCAAAAAAGGAGTCGGTGGAGCCTCAATTGCAAGTCTCGAAACATGGGAATAGCCAGATATCCCTAGCCTGTTACGAAGGGGTGCCTACAGATGGGGAGATCACCAAACCACCCAGATACGTAGCCCCTTAAGTCCCACTCAGTTGTGAGCATTGGAACATAAATAAGGAAACACCAGGGTGGCCCCTTTTGCGTCAAAGTCTAACTCTGATGCGAATATTGCGACATGACAAGGGTTTACCAAGGCAGACGTCCATCCACAGACAGCTGTTTCAGGGTATTTGCCCCTCGTCAGTGTGGAGCAGGATTCTGGCTACCGGGGGCAAAAAAAATAGACCAACAAATCACAGCAATCACTGAGCTCAGGGAGATCAGTAAAAAAATTCCAATGAAGTACTCAATCAAGAGTCTCCACTGATGCCTCTGCAGTCTTTGCTAACACAGAACTGCTGATATGATACTCAGATAGAGGATTCCTCCTCCCCAAGTGCATTATTTTACATTTGGAAACATTGAACTGCAATTTCCATGGTTTCCACCACTTATCTAAGAAAGCTAAATTATTTGACACCTCCAAGAATATCCACTTTATTGCACACTTTTGTCATGAGCAAACAGATAAACCTTACCTACCAAACCTTCTCCTATGTCACTTACAAATATATTAAAAAGAATAGGACCCAGAACACACCCTTGTGGAACACCACTTGTAACCAGTTTCTGCTCATAATATACACCATTAACCATACCTCCCAACTTTTTGAACAGCCAAAGGGGAACACTTGTGGTTCACTCTAGGAAAATGTTAAAGAAATTTCTATACTTTTTAATTCAAGGATGCAGTCACACATCTAGGATCTGCTGCAGATTGATGAAATCACACATACAGGATCTGCTGCAGATTGATGCAATCACACATACGGGATCTGGTTCAGATTGATGCATCCACACATACAGGATCTGCTGGAGATTGATGCAATCACACATACAGGATCTGGTTCAGATTGATGCAACCACACATACAGGATCTGCTACAGATTGATGCAACCACACATACAGAATCTGCTGCAGATTGATGCAATCACAGATACAGGATCTGATGCAGATTGATGCAATGACAGATACAGGATCTGCTGCAGATTGATGTAATCACACATACAGGATCTGCTGCAGATTGATGCATCCACACATACAGGATCTGCTGCAGATTGATGCATCCACACATACAGGATCTACTGCAGATTGATGCAATCACACATACAGGATCTGCTGCAGATTGATGCCATCACACATACAGGATCTGCTGCAGATTGATGCCATCACACATACAGGATCTGCTGCAGATTGATGCCATCACACATACAGGATCTGCTGCAGATTGATGCAATCACACATACAGGATCTGCTGCAGATTGATGCATATATTTAGTTACTTTGCTATCTGCAAATCTGTAGCAGATCCTGCATCCTTAAGTCCCATCCACACATCAGTAAACCTGTCTGTAATTACAGAACCGCGAACCGAACGTTTTTCAGTAACTGTCCGTATTTGCAGTGACCCACTGTCAGATGGGTGACACAGACACACAATGGCTTAATCATTCTTTGCAGCACAGATCATGGTTCCATAACACCTCCAGATGGGGCCGTGTGAACTGTATTTGTGAAATGATGTGTGAAAGGGGCCATAATGTCATATAATTCACATCTTAATATAACAATTTTTAGGAACCAACTTTCAGCACATGATAGAATAATGTGCACGTTTCAGTCTATTATACAGTAAGAAACCAGACACTTTCTAGAGCAACATAAAATGTTTGTTAATGTAAATCTAATTTCTAGGTCAAAAAGAGGGACATGTAAGGGGCAAAGAGGGACATGGGTCAAAAGTAGGGACTGTCCCTCCAAAAGAGGGACACCTGGGAGGTATGCATTAACCACAACCCTCTGATATCTATCCTTCAGCCATAATGAACTATCCAGGGATTAAGTCCAATTTTCTTTAACTTCTCTTTCGGCTCTTATTGGGGTACTGTTTCAAAGGCTTTGCTGAAGTCCAGATAGGTGATATCCCTGGCACCACCTTCATCCAACACTTTCGTGACATAATCAAAGAAATCAATGAGATTAGTCTGACATGATCGTCCCTCAGTAAAGCCATGCTGGTTTGGATCCATCAAATTGTTGATTCTTAGGTGATCCATTATCTTCTTTTTTAGAAGAGTTTCCATCATTCCATCATCACTACTACAGATGTCAAGCTAACTGGCCTGTTGTTACTGGGCTCTCCTCTACTTCCCTTTTTGTGGATGAGTATAACATCGCCTAAGGGCGGGTTCACACTACGGAATTCTCGCGGACAATGTCCGCGGAATTCCGTCAGCTGTCCGCTCGCACGGGCACGCGCTTTTCCGCCGGCTCCATAGACACCATTCTATGGGCCGGCGTATTCCGCGATCCGCTAAAAGAAGTGACATGACACTTCTTTCAGCGTATAGCGGAATACGCCGGCCCATAGAATGGTGTCTATGGGGCCGGCGGAAAGGCGCCCAGATGTGCGGGCGGACAGCTGACGGAATTCCGCGGACATTGTCCGCGAGAATTCCGTAGTGCGAACCCGCCCTTATTCTACTTTAAATGGGCTGCAACCTCAGCCTCTGAAAACAATGAAGCTGAACCCATATAACTGGAGCCAATGCTGTGTCCAACCATCCTGTGACTGTGGAGGCCTTGTTCTGAAAACACTGAGCAGAAGTAGCTATTCAAATAGTCAGCATCCGCCTTATCTCCGTCAATAAACATATTTTCCCCATTACTTATTTTAGTAGTGCTGCAGCTATTCTCTATTTTATTCTCCTCCTTAGCAGATTTCGCCGTTTCTTCCTCTTTTATAATCTGCTTTGCCTCCTTCTGTATAATTTTATACATCTCTTTGTCGATTACATTTCCAGTCCTTTTATACCTCCTATAGGCAACGACCCATTTGTAGGGGATGCCCACACGGTGTTTCCCAGAGGTTCTTTGTCTTCACCAGATGCTTCCACAGCTGATGTTTCTGGCGCCTGGTGATGGTGTTGTATGTACTAAACCTGTGTATTTAGAATAATGCATCCTATAATTAGTTATTTTACTAATCTTACATGATTTGTTACAATCGGATTGTTATTTACTAATATAAGTGTGTTGGACCATAACCCCTTAATGACTACAATGCGTCTTTTGTTGGCAGGGCAAAAGTAGTCTGGCACATCTGTGCAGAGTTGCTGGGAGCTTGCTTCACAATTGTGTTGACTGGTTCCCTTTAGTTGTGTAAAGATGTTATGATGGTTTGAGGTGGCTACTTTGAAGAGTCAAAAAACTAGATTTAATTTGTAGAAACAAACTTATTCAATTATTTTATTCATCTTATCCTTTTTTTTATTTGTTTGTTTTTTTTGCCTTCTCTTCAAAGTACATATAAGACATTACAAAAGGAGGTGTTCTAAAATATCTGACCAGTAGTGTAGAGGTACGGCATAGCGCCAGTAGCGTAGCTACCATAGAGGCAGGGAAGGCGGTTGCTATGGGGCCCATGGAGGGAGGGGGCCCAGGGAAGATAAGAGCCTCCTGTGTCCCTTTGCTTAACCCCTTATGTACTGCAGTGTGTAAGTGACCCAGTGTTCTCTTACATGCTGCAACACAAAAAAGGGTTAATATAAGCTCAAGACAATTAGCTCTCTGATAACCTCTGACCTCCTGCAGAGGTCAGGGGTTATCAGTGCAAGAGTAGCAGGAGAGATCTAATTGTCTTCTGTATTCACCCTTTGTTTGTGTTGCAGCATGTAGGAGAACACTGGGTCACTTACACACTGCAGTAAATAAAGGGTTAAGCAAAAGGTAGTCTGCTCCTGCACTGCATGTATATAACCATGAGGCTCCTAATAGGCTGTTATAGGTAAATACAGTGGATGGACAGAACAAGCAGACATTGGTTTTCTCCTCTGCCTGTCACTGTTGTGGTTGCACGCAGGATTCTGCCTCTGGCCACAAGAGATTTTTTTTTGCCACATCACCGAGTATATATATATATATATATATATATATATATATATATATGGGAGGGGGGCCCCATGAATCCTAGCTACGCCCCTGCATAGCGCATACCCAGGACATAGAGCAGAGGTGCATATCCAGCGGCCCTGTAGGTGTTGCAAAACTAAAAGTCCTATCATGGCCCAATAGCCAAAGGGTGTCCAGAAATAATGTGAAGTGAAGTTTTGCAACAGCTGTTACAGCCTGGATAGAGATGATACAGTATAGTGATAATGACTACACTGGACTGTAAAGCCATTCTTTTTCCTTTTACATGTTTGCTCATCTTTTGTTGTTACTTTATGAAATAAAAGAAACATGTGAGTGCACAAGCTTCTGCCACCAGAGGGCACTCTACCCCCCGTGTTCATTACAGTATACACCATACAGTGAGCTGCTCTATGTCGCCCCCTTGCTGGCACTGGGATTCCCAAGAATGTATTCTGCTCTCAGACTTTCTGCTTTGATCCCTAAAACTCTTCATCCTCACGTTTCAAAGGCTTTGACACAACTACAAGTCACAGCATGTCTTGTCAATTCTGAAAACTGTCCATTGCTTTTCTCACAGAAACACAGTGTGACGCAATTGCTTATAGCAGCGACTACGACCCCAGCTTTTACCCATAGGGATCCTGAAAACAAAAGCTGCAGCCTAACTGGTTGCTATGTGTTTTTATGCTTCCCTCCCAGTATTTCTCCTTTAAAATTCTCAATGTAATTTCTACAGTTTCTCAGCTGTTACATTGGGGGAGTCACTTTCTGATTTTGACCTTCAGAATATGGCGCGCATTTTCACGTTCTTCCAAACTGACCTTCACAATATGGCGCCGGCGTGACGCCAGACATCAATGTACGTAACTGTTCCAACCATTGTATGGCGCCTACAGAGACACTCCAGGAATGCCACTCTCAATATGGCGTTCAAATCTCAGCACGGCGAAAATCTCGCGTTGTTGGTGATGTCGGCGATGCTTTACGGCTGTGTGATAGTAAAGTAGATGGCGGAGTGAGTTGTTGTTGGGTTTACCTGAGGCCTGAGCAATGGATAGGAAGAAGAAGGTGCTGGACGTGACGGCGGCCTCGGTGAGTGAAAGATTTCTCCTGTCACGGCTGAGCACAGCGGCGGGCGGGCAGGGTTTATTTCTCAGGAGAAGCTGGGAAGCACATACTGCCTCCTGGTTCTGAAACTTGTAGTACCTTATTATAGATCTTGTTCTCTTTGTGGTGACCTGCTGGGAATTGTAGTCCTCCACCAGTTTAGAGGTGGCAGGTCTGCTCTGCCCATAGTTTAAAGGGATGTTACCACTATGAGGATGGTAAATGTCTCATTACTGGGGTTCACCTGCGCTGACCAAGAGAACAGTGGTCCCTGTGTGTTCCCTGCTGCATTATTCACAAGGGACACTCAGCAGCCCCCATTCCCCTGACTGGGGGAGGGTCTCCTGGGAGTTGGATTTGCTGTGACCAATCATTTACCTCCCCTCCTGTCTTTATGAACTGATCTCTTCAAAGGGGTTGTCTGGGAAATTTTTTATTTTATTTATTTGTTTAGAAGGGACCCCCAGTGCTGTAAAAATAAAGAAATATAGCCTACTCACCTGCCCCTATCCCCAAGTGCTACTGTTGTGACAGCTAGTGGCCCCGGTACTGTCCTCTTCTTCCTGGACAGATGACATGTGATCCGTGCCATAAGTGCCTGCTCAGCCAATCAGTGGCCAGTACCCCGACATCAACTGATTTAGCTGCAGGAAGCCACAGCCAGCTGCTTATTTCCACCCTCCTGCAGATGATTGACAGATGACTCCCGATTACAAAGGGAGATATCCATCTGGGCACACGCTGCCTCAGTGAAGGCAACATAACCTACCTGACAGGGTCCCTTTAATTTACTTCCACAGACTACAGGTTATGGCACAGCCTCTCCCTTATTTCTGGATATTCACCATAGACCTATATTTGCAGATTTTACTGTTGCCGATTTCCTGTGTACCTTTAGCAAAATCCTTGACTGCAGATTTTCATAAATCTGCATTGGTAAATTCATACATACGAGTCCATTCACACAGCTAAAATAGTGCATGGTTTGTGCTGTGGAAACAAAGCTTTTAGAATAATGTAAGCCTTACACTTTTAGTGTATATGTAGGATATCTGGATTACGACAAGTCTACAGGTGACTCCACCACATCGAGTAGTCATTGGGGGCCTGGACTTGTTGCCGGGGGAGTTTGTATCTGGTAGATAGTGTCTGTACCTGCTACAATCTGTCATTTTATTCATGTATATTTTATACTGCAGCTGGTTGACCTGAAAGCTGAACTTTTCCGTAAACAAGAGGAATTCAAGCATGAAAAGCTTGCCAAAGCTGCAGGTGGCATTCCGAAGCCAAGAGCCACCCTCAAGGTGAGTAAGTACATACTGTACTCTATATAGTGTAACATGGTTACAAAGCTTCTGGAAAAAGTGATCACAACTAGTTAGCGCTATAGGGTGTGCATTTCTCCTTATGTGATAGGACTTAATCCAGGGATTTATTCTGATTGCCATAGTGGAGTCAGGAAGGGGTTTTTCTCCCTGTGGTAGGGCAATCTGCCTCACGAGTAGAGTTATACTGTAGATTGAACTTGATGTACTCTTATCTTTTTTTATTTCTTTAAAATTCTAAATTTTCTTAACATTTTTCAAATATTACAAAATAAGGCGCCGGGAAGGCGCAAAGAGACACTTATCACATTACATGGGTATTGACATGACAACAAAGAAAAGAGACCCAAGATTGTCACAGTAAATAGTGTCAATGGAAACGGGGTGAATCTAAAAAGTCCAAACAAGAGGATAACAAAAAAGAGAGAGACAAGGACAGAAAGGGGAGAAGGAAAAAAGGGGGATGGTGGTAGAGGAAGCAGGAGACTCTTATCTTTCACTCAACCTTATTACCTATGTGATAAATGATACAGTATGGGGGAGATATATCAAACATGGTGTAAAGTGAAACTGACTCTGTTGCCCCTAGCAACCAAACAGATTCCACCTTTCATTTCCCAAAGAGTCTGTGAGGAATGAAAAGTGGAATCTGATTGGTTGCTATGGGCAACTGAGCCAGTTTCACTTTACACCATATTTGATCTCCCCCTATGTTTTCACTGCTAATAGATATTTGACTGTCCTATATGATGAAATCAGGTGTCACACAAGAGGATTTTTGTAACTCTTTCTTTAGAAACCCAACATCTGGAGCAAACAGAATGCAGGGGTCACTGCTCGAGCCGAGAAAGATGTGGAGGAGAAGACTGAAGAAGATGACTCGCTGAAGAAATCCAGGTATTATATATTTTTTTTAATTATCTTTATTTATAAATGTTTATGTACTAAAAACCAAAACAATTAAAGTCCCAAATAGAAAAAGGCAAACAATATACATAGAGAGGATCACCATATTAAGATTAATACAATCAATCAGTCAATCCATCAAGCAATATCAAATCCCCATAAATCGAAGCTAATGGCCGGGCATCATAAATAACAACATTCAAAATAACCTAACCAATCTCTACATAAATTACAAATAACCATACTGTGGACCGATGTGAGTGAACCCCGTCCCTATCGACGAATCGTCCAAAATACTTTACTATAGAGTCAATCTGGAACCATATCTACGGAATCAAGCTGAGAGCCCCTGCAGACCCCGAGAAGGCGACATCCAACCAGCCAACCTCGATACGACTATCCACCAAGAAGAGAGGACCCAACCTC
Source organism: Dendropsophus ebraccatus (assembly GCF_027789765.1). Classification (NCBI taxonomy): domain Eukaryota; kingdom Metazoa; phylum Chordata; class Amphibia; order Anura; family Hylidae; genus Dendropsophus; species Dendropsophus ebraccatus. The sequence continues at coordinate 109,470,754 of NC_091457.1, read as the reverse complement.
CAATCAAAGATATTTGAAGAAAAAAGAAAGAACAAGAAAGAAAAACAATAAACAGTAATCCCCTATTTACATTTTAGGTCCTTTTCCTCTTTTCTGTTCCTTTTTCCTTCTCAATTCATAGGAACTCATAACTCCACTCGGTGAGCCAATGTTGTCTATCTACAACTACCACACAGCTCATCTGCTGGACCCGTCCAAAGAGACCAGAATTTCACATGGCACTCAGGATCTATCTCAATACCCCTTGTCCCATTATTACTCCCCTGGTCTCCTATTGAACAGTGAGCATGTGCATTTATATAGATAACTCAATGACAAGAGCAGACCATCAACTTTCATCCCCTATGGGGAGACTTCCAGCCTTGGGAAATACTCCTTAAATCACCCTTTAAAAAAAAAAAAAAAAAAGCAAGCAACCACAAAAAGGAAAAAAAAGAAACAAACATAATTAAAAAAAACATATACCAATACAAAGGAAAGAAAAAATTAAATAAAAAGAAAAAAGGGACAAAAAGAGAAAAGATCACTCTCAAATCCTGGTGGGTCCCACCAATAACAAACCAGTCAAATAGCACCCTATCGACGCCACACGGTAAACTCATCAACCCATCTCCCGTATACTAAATCACAAATGACTATGTTGACTAAATTTACTCCTAACTCCTCTAGTACAGAGGTCCCTCCGATCGGCCCACAGATCACAGAATTTAAACAAAAATTAAACCCCACAGCTCAAAGAATATCAAATATCACGTAAATACTCTCCACGTATAGTATACAATCGAAAATCAAAAACACCCCCCCCCCCCCCCAAAGAAAAAAAACAAAACACGAAAAACAAAATAAAACAAATTAACGTAATAATAGGTCTCTCACTCCTCCCCCTCCTACATACCCCTAGAACCTACTAACTACTAGTTCTCATACTCCCCAATCCAACCACCTCCCCCATACTTCGTCAAACATCTCGGATTCCCCTCTCTTCTTTGATTCTAACTGCTCCATCATAATAACATAGCTCATTTCCTTTTTCCAATCCCCGAGAGTTGGTTCACGGGGTATTTTCCATTTCTTTAATATACAATTCCTGGCAGCAAACAAGGCCCTATGTAAGACTCTTTTTTTAACTATCGGGCAAGCCACATCTGTAAGATCTCCCAGAAGACACTGCTTAGTATTCCCACATATTTTAATTCCAGTAACCTTAGTTATTTGTTCTATAATCTCCCCCCAATTATGATATATTCTTAGTCCCTATTCTCGCGTTCAGTAGTTTTTCAGGACGTCGGCTGCAAAGAATGTGTCCATAGTGCTTCCTTAATCCATATTTCTTTTATGGGGATGCTCTGCCTTGGACCCGTTTTATTCTCTCTCTAATTTTTACAATAAGTTTTATGGGTTTCTTTAAACTAGTCAATCTATTAAAAGCTATTCCCATCTTAAAATGCTGATATGCTGATATTCTATTTTAATATAAAAAATATTGATTAATCACATATTTTATTCAACTGCACCAATACCCTATCGGCAAATCAGAAAAACAGAACTAAATAGGGGTGTACACTTTTAAAACTTCACATTTAGAAACCTCTAAAAACCTTCCCCACAACATACATGTGCTTCATTTATTTCTGATTCTGCACCAAAGCCAATATAACTCTATGCAACACAATCAGCAACCAAGGCATATAAAAAGGTTTTATCTCGCCTATCAGTCGTGCTGTTCTAATGTTCCATGTTTTGCTTCCAGGGTCCAAATATAACAAACTGTCCCTGGTTCAACCTTAGGTAAGCTTGTAGGTCACAGCCCCTTCTCTCACAGGGATCGTCTGGGCTCGTGCCCGAGAAAGGGTGACATCTGCACCCATATATCCCTTTGTTGAGTCCCTGTTATACCCTAGAATAACCTCCCAAGGTGCAATGTTTCCTCTGAATCCCAGATTCATCAGGGGGAAAAATGCAAAGGGTATAGTATAAAATGTGTCCACCATGTATAGATGGTCTGAGGGTACCTGAGACATGCACAGTGGTGCCAAAGTGTCTTGTGCCTAGGTTGCTATGCCTACTAAAGTGCTTGTACAATGGCAGCCTAAATCTATCTAAGCAATAAAGTGCAACTCAATAGCAGCAGTCTGGTGCAGTGGCCTGAGCAGACAACATACTGTAGATGAAGTCGTTCACTGGGGGCTGCTCTATATACTCTCATCCTCCTGCACCTATTCCATCAGATATCTGGACACTGGACTAAGGGCCTTATGACACGGGACAATTATCGTGCAGAAAATTGTTATATCGTTCGAATTTAAAAGATAATTGTCCTGTGTAATTGCAGGCAACAATCGAAAAATTGTCCGGGTGCCGTTGACCGTTGATTTAAATCTGACCCTAAAATCATCGCTTATCATTCACTGTAATTCCGCATTTGTTCACTAACCGTTCTGTGTAATAGCACATTGTTCATTCTTCTGCTGGGATCAGATGGCGTAAACGATCATAGTAACGATCGTAACCAGCGACTTTCATTCTGTGTAATATGGTGAACAATTTCAGGTTAGGGATAAACAATCTCGTTTGCGATCGTTCATCGTTAAAAATTGCTTCATCTATTAGGACGCTAACTTCCCGTGCCATCACATCCTAGGGCTGCAGTGTCTGTTTCAGGCACATCAGGAGTTACCATGGGGACGGTGTCATCCTAAACTCTGCCGTCCTGGCTTCTATTCTCCTAGTTCCAACCATTATCCAGCAAACTGTAACAAGTGTGTCAAATCCCTCAGCAAGGATATACATATAGAGGAATATTACTTGGGGACGGCAGTAAGGGGAGATATCATACAAGACATAGAACACATCTTATGATTAATATGACTGATCTATGTGAACCAAAGTCAGTCCCTAGTAGTCCTTGTAGTTAGCCCCACCAGTAAATTGTATACCCTCTGTAGGTAATCTTTCCTGAAGTAAACCCCCCTCCACCCTTTTAGGCAGTCTCCCTGTAGTAAGCACCTACTCTGTAGGCAACCCCCCCTGAACTAAGACCCTGTAGGCAACCTCTTCTGTACTAAAATTTTTTCCCTTTAGGTAATTCCCCATGTAGGTTATACCCCTATAGACAATCCATCCTGCAGGTAATCCACCTCCCCTGTAGGTACACTGCCGCCATGCAGGCATCCCCCTTTATAAAATAATAAAAATAACAAGCCCTTATAGCTAAATACATAGGTGTAGCACCCAGCAGCTAAGTGCCATGGTCCCGGCACCTCTTCAGGATAAAGAAGGGTTGGCTCTCTCTGGCACCCACAGCATATTGGCCAGCAGCACCTCCTCTGGGTTCAGCCACATCCTGGGTGTAGACACCCTGGCCTGGTGCCGTCCTTGATGTGGGAGGGGAAGGTCCGTGCTGTGGGGTCCGGAGTACAGACCGAAAAGGCTGCTGATGGCAGGCTTCTCCTGCAGAACAATGCAGGTTTTTTTTGTTTTTTTTTTAGAAAATTCAATTTGTGACTTTAATTTAAAAAAAATCAAATAGTGAGTAAAGTGTGAGTCCACTGCTTTGGAGTTTTCTTAAAGTAATAACATGGAACAAAAACAATTTTGTTTTTTAGAAAGAAGTTGGAAGAGAAGGCCCATTTGTATGAGAAGATGGCCAAAGGAGATTTTCCTGGTAAACATCTGTGAGCTAAGATTAAGGCCAAATGGCATGTTTTCTAGTATTGTAACAGGTATTATCCCTTTATCATTAAAGGGAATCTGTCAGTTTTAATTCATGTTCCAAACTGATGAAACTTTAGATACTGTTAGGTCAAGGAGACACATGGTATCTTTCATATATCCAGCTGTGCTTCCAGGATGTAGAAAAATGGCAAGGGGAGTAAGAAGGTGTTACAGCTTGCTTCACTTCAGGAGCTCAGGAAAGCCTTTTTGACTCTTCTTACTATATAATAAAAGCATCTTCTATGTACGGGAATCACAGACAGATATATGAAAGGTACCATATGTCTCTCTGATCTAACAGCTATATAACAGTGTCAGTGGTTTGGAAACGGGAATACAGCTGACAGTCATAAGCTTGTGGCCCAGCTCCTAAAACCTCAGTTAACCACCTGTTATAGGAAATGTTGGATAAAAAAAATGTTGAGCCTCCAGTTGAGCAGTTTTATGTTGGGGAATTGAATAGTATGCACAGCATTGTGTCAGTATGTGTGTGTCGCTGAGTAACTCACCGCCTCTTTTAGCCATGTCAAAGCTCATTATTGGGAAGCTGAAGCTGTGATTGCCGTGGCAGCTGCTCTTTTTATGTCAGAGACGAGAGCCTCTTATGTGGCGTACTTCACACATGCTGCTTTTTTTAAGTTCCTCTTGTGCTGTTTTGAAGCACAGCATCAAAGCCTTAATTTCGGAGGCCATTATTACTTGAGTAGAAACATTTCTCTTAACCATTTCGCCATCCTGCTGATGATACAATGTCACCTACTCTGACAGATGAGGAGACTGAAGAGCTCTACCTGGTGGACTTTGCGCAGAAGATCATAGACAAAAAGAAAGAAGTTCAGAACTTCTCTCAGAAGGAAAGAAAGCAAGCAGCTGTCGAGGAGGAAGAGAAGACGCCTGATCTCCCCATCCCAGCTCCGCAGAACCCTGGGGAAGAATGGTTAGTTTAAGATCATTGATATCTTTTATTTTTCTGAGTTTAAGCCTGTAAGGCTTAAAGCTAATGTACCATTAGGTACATCGCATTACGTTTTTTAATCATCCGACTGGCACCGACGTGGGGATGCTGGTGCCTTGGTCCTTTTTTTTTTTTTTTGAACCACGGGCCAGTTCCCACTCATGGTGCTGATCTATTCCCAGGCGCCAGCCCGGCCTTAAGCACTGGAGGCAGGCCCGCCAGTCCCCAGTGTGACAAAACCCCTCTGTGAATGCGTCTCCATTAATTTTAATGGAGCCGCCTCACAGAGTAGTGGGCAGATCGGCTCACAGAGGGGTGGGCAGATCGCCACACTGGGGGTCGCCAGGCCCGCCTCCTGTGCTTCAGGCCGGCCCGCTACCTGGGAATAGACAGGCATCCCTGCACTGGCTTCTATTGATCGTTGTGTTATGAAAAGTACATTAAGAGGCCAAAGCAGGAGATGTCAACCACAAAAGCCACAACTCCTTTACACAATGTCACACCCGCTTTTTTTTTTCTTTTTTTTTTTTTGCCACATTGGCATAAGAAAGCAGCACATTTTTCTTCAAATGATTTGGAGAAATGTAAGTGCTTTATTTAGATAATGCAGGAAACCCCATGTAACCCCTTATTTATCCTTTCTGACACGCATGGCACATATATAATTAAATTAAAAGCCTGCTACTAAGATCAGATCTGTAATGTATGGCATAGTGATGCTAGAGCCTAAACTATGCCCATACCATCACCCATGAAAGGGTGGCTATGATTGGCAGTGGCTGAGATTGGAGATAAAGGGGTATTCCACTCAAACTTAACTCCTTAAATTGTTGCTGCCCATGGTGAGACTAACAATTCATTCCATACTTATTATCTATTCTGTCTTCTTCCCCCAGTTCTCAGCTGCTGCTTTCTGCTGAAAACACAAAATCTGTGTGTGAGCTTCTCTCTTTCCTTCCCCTCCCTTCTGAGACGGCTGATGTAAACAAATCCCTGACTGGCTTAATCTGCAACATTGTAGCTTTTTTGTAATGCTGGGAGGGTTAATGACAGTGAGTGCATCAGTAAGTGACCTCAGAATAACCCTCCCAGCATTATAAAGAAGCTACAATGTTGCAGACAAAGTCAGTCAGGAACTTGTTTACATCAGCTGCCTCAGATGGGAGGGGGGAGGAGGGGGAGACAAAGAGAAAAGCTCACACGCAAAGATCATAAGTATGGAATGAATTGTTAGTCTCCCATGGGCAGCAACATATCAAAAGTTATGTTTGTGTGGAATACCCCTTTTAATGCTGTTCAAAAAGATGGGAGCTGCCTTTGCTGTGCCATCCCTGACTGCCACCATCTGTGATTGTGGTTAAATATGAAAGGCTCATTTATCATATGGAGTTGCCCATTATAGCATATTTCAGAAAATGGTCTGAGGCACCATCATCGACTTTCAAGTGGCCTAATTTCTGTCATGGTTCTTTACTGTGGAAAAAGTAAAAATGTTGTGGCTCTTGGAAGAAGAGGGTTACATTATAACAGAAAAATGAAAATTGTTGTTTAGAGGTTAGATTCATTCCAGGTGACTTCTTTGGATTGTGCAGTATGATTGATACTTACCCTGTGGTCACCTTCCCCCTATCTTATGGTAATTGTCCTTATTTTGAGAGAATAAGCAACGTACCATAACGCCCCATATTCTTATTTGTTGATCCGACATTTATTTGCTACGAATTGAAGAGGAAACTCCTGAGAGAACCATTTGCCCGTACACTCTAGTGAGCCAGTACATGGCATTGCACTTGCTTTTATACAGCTGTTTGGCAAACAGTAAAGCTGACCACTCTGAATCTGCATGGGTTTCCGTAGATTCCATATGGCAGCCTCAGCATCATAGAGGGAAAAGACTGCACTAATGTTATGTGATGGGATAAGTATTTAAGTGCAATAATTACATCCACAATCCTTTAATACAACATGAAAGAGATTTTCCTGTTGGAACCATTATCACCTATCTGCAGTCTAGAGGATAATGCTAGATCTGTGTGAGTCACTCTGATATACTATAATGGAGCCTACTGTGCAAATGAGCAGCTCCAGTCTATTTGTTTCTACCCCCTGCCCTGAGCATTTGTCAGCTTTATGTGTGACGACACACTTGCTGGTTGAGTTGCAGTAATAAAACAACTTCTGAGAACTCACAGTATGACCTGATAAGTGATCTGAGCATGCTGGGACAATGGTACCTCTATGGTAAACTGGCATTTACTTACTGTGAGCCCTGATCACATTTACGAGCACAGCAACTCTTATCGTTACCGATTCCAGTTTGTCCTAAAAAGTATATAACATTTGTTATAACAGGGATTATAAAAAGACTTTTCCTTACAGGGTGGATTATGTAGACTCGCTTGGACGCTCAAGACGTTGTATGAAAAAAGATTTACCTGACCTATTAAAAATGGATAAAGATCTGCAAGGAAAAAAGTGAGTGCTTTGACTGGGTAAAGATATATTTTGGAGAAAAATTATATGGTTTCAGAGACGACAATACTGACTGCCTATTCTTAGAAATAGGTCATCAACACCTGATTGGTGGTGAAGGGGGGGATTTGAGACAAGGCACCCAGCGCCTGCCAATAAGCCGTTTGAGGCACCTAGCAATCTCAGAAGGAAAACTAGACCATCAATACTGGGTGATTCAAAAGAAGAAAGAACAAATTTATTAACAGACACTATTCATCTACGTTTTATCTATACACTACAAATGTACAAAGTGACTTCCACTAGTGATGTGGGAGATGTGTGGGCAGTAGTCTAATTCTTTCCAGATGCATTTCACCATATCATTGCATATAGACTCTACTTGTTCAGGGATGTGCTGCCTCGGGTTGTTCAGTTCCTATGGTGAAGGACAAAAAGAAGTTGAAGGGTGTTAGATCTGTCGATTGAGGAGGTCAGCGCAGCATTAGTGAATCCTTAGATGTATCAACAATGCAAATGTCACAACAATTTAAAGGGGTAGTTCTCCCAAAAAGTTTTTTTCTTTCACATCGACTGGTGCCAGCAAGTGCTAGAGATTTGTAATTTACTTCTATTAAGAATCTCAAGTCTTCCAGCACTTATCAGCTGCTTTATGTCCTGCAGAAAGTGGTATTCTTTCCAGTCTGGAGAGCAGGAGAGGTTTTCAATGGTCATTTGCCACTTCTCTGGAGAGTTCCTGACACGGACAGAGATGTCAGCAGAGAGCACTGGAAAGAATACACGACTTCTTGTAGCTACGAAAAATAGAAGACCCCCACGGGCGCACATAGTGTAATACTGCAACTAAAAGCTAAATTCAATGCAGGCACAAGAGCCGCTTACCTGGGGTGGTTGTGCTGCGAGGGCTACACCACCAAACACTTGATCAGATACTGCCTCATGCAGCCAGTCCATGGGAATGGGGGAACCCAGCAGGAGATCCAAGCAGGGTAGCAGGCTGGAGGCACAGCCGTGCCGAAGATCCGGGACTTCGGTTGAACATTTCCAAGTTCAGTTAAAGGCAAGGTTCAGCATTTTCATAGAGAATAAATGGAGAGCTGACCTTGCACATGCAGTGTACACCATTCATTACAGGGACAATTCTGTCTATATTCTTGCCATTGTTGGAGGCCTGACATCTGGAACCACTTGGTATCTCCTATACATAACAAGTTGAGATGGGAATACCCTTTTTCAGATTAAATACCCTTCCATTAAACTCTGATTTACATTTGTTTCTCCAGACCAATTGCGGACGAGAAAACATTGCTGTCTGAAGACATGAGGAGGGAAATGCAGAGACGTCAGTGGGAGCAAGAAGAAGAAGAGGCCTTGAAGAGACCAATAGGACCAATGCATTATGAAGACATAAGAGACAGTGGTATGTTGCTATTAGACAAAACAATCAAACTCCCACTCCTGTAATTTTTAATTGAATTACATTGGCAGATGTAAATGACTCCAGGGGTTCCCAGCAGTGGAGAAGTATAATATAGAGGAGTGATTAAAGGAACTGAGAAGTTAATACATTGCCTGTCTCTTATCCATTGCAGAACACTGCAGTTAGCCTTCCCCTAGCTGGAAATGGCTGATAACAGAGAATAATTATCAGGGCATAATGCTTTTGTGTTACTGTTGCCAGGATTGGAAAAAATGGCAGCTATTTTTTTGTTTTAGCTTTTTTCAAGGGCCGTATCTGGTATTGCGGCTCAGCCCCTCTCACCTCAGTGGAGCCAAGTGGCAATATAAGACACAATCATTAAAGTGACTGTACCCACAATCTGTCCCCCCAAAACCACTTGTTCCTTTAGATAGCTGCTTTTAATCCCAGATCTGTCCTGGGGTAGTTTTGGCAGGTGATGCAGTTATTGTCCTAAAAAAACTTTTAAACTTGCAGACCTGTGTCAAATTGGCGTGGCCTAGAGTACCCATGCCTTAGGATTGGAACGTCCCTCCTCACTGCCCTTTTCATCATTAGGAATGCCCCTAGAATAATTTCTCCTATTCATCACCCATTTGAACACTGCACATGGGCTGGATCGTTAAAGCACCTGTGCAGTGTTCAGACAGGTGAGGAATAGGAAAAATCCTGCCCGGGGGCGTTCTAGTGATGAGGAGGGGGGTTGCAATCCTAGGGCATACACACTGTAGCCCACACCAATTTGACACAGGGCTGCAAGTCTAAAAGTTGTTTTTTAGGACAATAACTGCATCACCTGCCGAACGGACCCCAGGACAGATCTTGGATTAAAAGCAGATCTCTGAAGGTACAAATGTTTTCGGGGGGTCAGATTGTGGGTACAGAGTCGCTTTAACTAGAAAGAGAGAAAAGGCAATGTTTTTTTTTGATTATGCGGAAATGCCTGATCTTACACCTCTTGTAAGTAAGATTTTGTTGCTCTGACATCCAAGACCAAATTACTAGGTTTAGAAGTTGATCTGCATTGCCCTTCCAAGTCTTGTTTCATACAATTAGTCATTTTGTGGTGTATACTGACGGTATAGTTTTACTCACATATGTTTATTGCTGTGTGTGATTGCAGAAGCCAGGCAACTAGGTGTCGGCTATTTTTCCTTTGCACGGGATGAGCAAAGTCGTCGTAAGCAGATGGACACCCTGAATATGTTAAGGGATCAGGTATGCTGGAAAGTGAAATTAAAGTAATCTCTCACTGTAGGTTTGTGGTTCCTTATATAACATTTCATTATTTCCAGACTGAAGACCAGAGGGTGAAGCGTGAGAAATTAAAAGCCAAACGTAAGGCAATGCTGGATGCACGACTCTCCAAACTACGGCAGAGGAAAAATAAGCAAGTGAAAGGGGAGGGAACAGAACTGGAGACAGGTCAGGGTGAGTAAATATGATAACACAGCCATCATTTGCAGTATGTGAGGATTGTTTGGAGCATATATATTCTATAAGAAAATAAGCTGTTCTATACCTTTTCTATGGGGTGATGGCTAGCACTTCTCTACAGAGTAAAGCCACTTATCTTCCCTGCATTGGTTGCTGCACTACCCCATGGAGCCCATTCAAATAGGTGACTCACCATGTAATCCTTGAGTCCACCAGTGCAAGCACATAGTTACTACTGTATACAGCATCATACACCACCTAATGATCTTCCCCTCTTTCTACGTTTTTTTTTTTTTTTGCATTAAAGAAAAGAGTCAGATTAAAGTATTCTCAGTATTGACCTGCTCTGTGATATCTGATGTTAGGTGAAGAAGAGGAAGACAACATGATTGGACCAGAGCCGGTGACTCCAGTGGAACATGAGAGGAAAGTTGAGGTAGTTGTCCAGGAGCGGAAAGACACCAAACCTGGAGCTCCGCACATCAGAGAGTGGGACAGAGGCAAAGGTAGGACATCTCCACCATAAAATCAGTAAAGCAGAAATAAAATTGGACTTACGGGCAAGGAAATTTCTTAATAAACGAAATGATTTTGATGACTGTGGACTTCATTCCTTCACCTATATTCTGTTCAGCCATTTCTTATTTGTATCAGTTTGTGGGTGACAATGTACACAGTGCTACTCTCTGTCATCAAGCTTTGAATAAGGGTTTTCCTAGGACACTTTTAATTTTATATATTGCTATGCACTTAGGAAATTTACTATATGCTGATTCTAAGATAGATGGTCATGCCTGAACACAAATATGTGATGTTCTATTCAACTTGATTAATGTTTTGGTTCTTTATTGCAGAATTCACATTTGGACGATGGTCGAAAGTCCGTGAAGACCTAAGAAACGAACGAGAACCTGAATTTGCCCCTCCATCCTTCTATGCTTTAGATCAAGCTAAATCGGAGAAGAAGCTGAATACTAAGTGGAAGAAAAGTCCCTCTTATGAAGCAGCAGGTTCTAGAAACACATACGACTATTATTCACAGGAAGAGCCTGGCCCAGAACCACACAGGCCCCTGGATGAGAAGAGCTTAGATGATATGTTGTCATATTATAGAAATGTGACCTGATTCCAGGGAGGAAGCGGGACTATTACTTATATACAGAAAGACCAGAGACTACAATAAATTATTTACAAAAAAAAAAATCTTTTGCGATTTGCACTTAGCATATGGTTATTGGGTCTCAGTCTAATATAATTTGTACTGACTGCAACTTTTATGTGGACCCATGAAAAGCTTTAAAGGAGTTTTCCCAGTGGGGAATAAATTTTATAATTTGCCATGATGCCTTAAATTTCAAAAACTATGCCTACCAGATTGGCTGAGCAAGCTGGAAGCCATGTGATGTTCTCCAGCCAATGAAAAAGCTTCTGGTGCGCATGTGCCCCAGCAGCCTTTTCTCTCCCATTCACTGCTCCGCAACCCATAAGTTAAGGAGATCTGTGGACGGCAACTGGAGATGATGTGGACGCGGCTGACGGGAGATTCAAGCGGCAATCGTCACCGGAGGGATTGTAAGTATATAAGGTATGTGTGTCCTTTTAAAGGTTCAGCTCAATTTCTTATAAATTCTAGGCTGATCATCTGAAGGTATTTATAGCCATCACCTACAGACCTCCGTGCTTAGTTGTTGGTGTTTCAGTCAGCAAACCATGTCTGTGCTCCCTGGCTATCCTTCACTTCCTTGCTTCCTACCGACTTTCTAGCCATTTGGCTCTTGTTCCATTCCTAGTTCGCTGCTCAGCTCCAGTCTGATCAGTGTCTTCATGTATTTTGAATTTTGACCACAGAAGAAGAACATCTAGTCACTGGATCCAGTATTCCTTTGTTTCCTTCAGTCTGTGGTCATGGAGGACCTTTTCTGAGGGTAATGACATGGGAGTTTCCCACAGCAAAGCCCATTCTGCCTTGGGGCAGGCTCTGGTGAATACCAGAGGCTCCTTGGAGAAGGTATGTCAGCACCCCTCAGTGATCCAGGGGATCTACCTCCTCGTGCCTGGACCGCCCATTACAGTAATCTATTGGTCTTTTAAAATGGTGTCACACCCTTTGTGATGGTGAACATCCAATAATCTCTTATTTAGAGAAAGGGGATATAATAGTGTTCTCTTGTTTTTTGGAAAAAACATTTTGCTTAGTCCATCCAGGCCCACCTGTGACACTTATGAAAGGCCCAACCTCAGCTAAATGATGGCTGGAGTGTTTTACTTTCCTTAATAGTATTCTATCCTCTTCAACCATGACCGAACCAGCAGAGAGGGTCCTGTTGTCCTCCTATCCTGGATCTCTAACTTTGAGCTTCTTATGTATCTACATGTTAAAAGGAACCTGTCACCACTACTGACCTATTTTAGTAAATATGTTCGTTTGCTATGAAATGACAATTCGAGAACATATTTTCTTATTTCTTTATAGTTTCTTTATTCTTACTAAAAATCTGTGTCTCAATAATCAACTGGGTGTTTCCAGTTTTTGGGGGGATGCTAAGCGGGCATTCCTGAGCTGGGTTGTGACATTGCTGGGGGGGGGGTCTGTAAGTGGTGATGCAGCGCTGCAAAAAAAAGTGGGTATAGATTATTATGTTCAGGAGACTTTTTTTATGCCAGAGTTCTCCTTTAGGGTACAAACCCACTTGACGTATTTGCTGCGTGAATCAGTCTTAAAAATAAGCAGGAAAAACGCAGGTTGGCTTTATACAATTGTTCTGTGTTAAAATACCCTATTGCGAATTTTTGAAGCGTGAAGCTACATGCGTTTTTCGCACAGGTTGTTAACAACTGATGCTTTGCTAACAACAAGCTTCACGCTTCAAAAATACGCAATTGCATATTTTAATGCAGAACAATTGTATAAAGCCAACCTGCGTTTTGCCTGCTTATTTTTAAGACTGATTCACGCAGCAAATACGTCAAGTGGGTTTGTACCCTTAATGTACTTACAGTATCTTTATTTTTTTGAAACCTATAGCAGCACCTATCCTATTCTCCTGGGCATGCTCCCATTCAGTAAGAAATAAAGTATTCAAGCAGACCCTGACCTTAAAGGGGTTGTCCGGCGATAAAAAATTATTCACAGAATAACACACATTACAAAGTTATACAACTTTGTAATGTATGTTATGTCTGTGAATGGCCCACTTCCCCGTGTTTCCCCCCACCCACGCTAGACCCGGAAGTGTGGTGCATTATACTCACCGCATCTCGTGTCGTCCACGGTCTCCGATCGTCAGCAGTGACGTCTTCTTCGGGAGGCCAGCGGATCTTCCCGAGTGCCGGCCGCCCTCTGCAGCGTCATCCGAAGCTCAGCCGCGATTGGCTGAGCATAACTGAGCTCAGCCAATCGCGGCTGAGCGGCTGATGACGCGGCCATGTCATCAGCTGCTCAGCCGCGATTGGCTGAGCACAGTTATGCTCAGCCAATCGCGGCTGAGCTTCGGATGACGCTGCAGAGGGCGGCCGGCACTCGGGAAGATCCGCTGGCCTCCCGAAGAAGACGTCACTGCTGAGGATCGGAGACCGTGGTCGGCACGTGACAGGTAATGTATAGCGCACCACACTTCCGGGTACACGGGTGGGGGTGGTGGGACACGGGGAAGGGGGCCATTCACAGACATAACATACATTACAAAGTTGTATAACTTTGTAATGTGTGTTCTGTGAATAATTTTTTATCGCCGGACAACCCCTTTAAGCATAGGAAGGTTGTAGCACTGCAGAGAGAATTTAGTGTGTATTTTTTCACCCATGTGCTGGTATTGGCAATGTTTCAGCTCACATCTGTGTGGCAGGTTTCTTTTTTTTTACCTGTTCCTGTCCTGAGTGGTGGATCTTCTCTCTTAGAGTAGTTATGCATAAAATCAGATTACTTATAAGTGTAATTATCAGGTATCATTGTTTTTGACATTCAGAGCCTTTGGAAAGATGGGTGACAGCCTCCATAGGCTGTGCAAGAATATAGGTTATTACAAGTTGTCAATTGGACTGCTGTATAACAGAAACTGCTAGGTAGGCAATTTATGTTTTGAATAATTTATATATAATTTTTTTTTCTTCTGTGGGAAGTCTTTTTATTTGCAGCCTTGCACTTTATTGGGCACATTAAACATTAATTGCCTTAAAATACCAAATAATTGTTATGTTAGTCCCCATAGCTTCCACCCACCTTCTCCTGAACCTGCATTCTGTACTGCTCCTGTCTGCCTGGCCTTTCCACGGAGACCTTTCCTAGCCTTCCCTAAGGCTCCATTACCCTTTTCCCAGTGATGAACGTGCGGATTTGCCGCCTGTGCTCGGCGCATTGTCGGTGGCTTTATCCAAATATTTATACTATCAGTGCACTTTTACCCAAGCTGAAGCCTATCAATTAGAATATGTTATTACCCTGAAGACCTTCCATAGGACGGTCTTGAGCTGCCACGCAGGGGGGGTAATTGGCCCATTCTTCACTTCAGTGTCGTAGAACGTCAAAACAATTTTATCCGCTGTGCTGACTTAGCAGGGTCCATAGCACAAGAGCAAAGCTTAAGAAGCTGAGATGAGGTTGTAATCTACCAGGGGCAATGCCGCCATTTAGCAATATATGATATATCATGTTTGCACTGCTGGGAAGAGCATATATGGGGGTTCTGCTGTATTATGTCTTTGGAATATAGAAAGCTGGATAGCTCAGTAGTTGTCACCATTAGATTGAGGGATGCTTTTACAGTTAGTTTGGGAGCCAACATGAACAAGGCCACAATAACAAAACCAGAACTTTTAACAATGCCAGCTGCCATGTCACCAGCCTCAGAATCCCCTTAACGGGATAAGTTACGGACTTACCACATAACTAATACCACTTTAATAGCCATCAACAAAGCCCATATGATAGTTTTAGGTATGGTACAAACATATCAGGGCCATCCACCAAAGACTGCCTGACAGCTGCCTCCCCATAGCTTCCACCCACCTTCTCCTGAACCTGCATTCTGTACTGCTCCTGTCTGCCTGGCCTTTCCACGGAGACCTTTCCTAGCCTTCCCTAAGGCTCCATTACCCTTTTCCCAGTGATGAACGTGCGGATTTGCCGCCTGTGCTCGGCGCATTGTCGGTGGCTTTATCCAAATATTTATACTATCAGTGCACTTTTACCCAAGCTGAAGCCTATCAATTAGAATATGTTATTACCCTGAAGACCTTCCATAGGACGGTCTTGAGCTGCCACGCAGGGGGGTAATTGGCCCATTCTTCACTTCAGTGTCGTAGAACGTCAAAACAATTTTATCCGCTGTGCTGACTTAGCAGGGTCCATAGCACAAGAGCAAAGCTTAAGAAGCTGAGATGAGGTTGTAATCTACCAGGGGCAATGCCGCCATTTAGCAATATATGATATATCATGTTTGCACTGCTGGGAAGAGCATATATGGGGGTTCTGCTGTATTATGTCTTTGGAATATAGAAAGCTGGATAGCTCAGTAGTTGTCACCATTAGATTGAGGGATGCTTTTACAGTTAGTTTGGGAGCCAACATGAACAAGGCCACAATAACAAAACCAGAACTTTTAACAATGCCAGCTGCCATGTCACCAGCCTCAGAATCCCCTTAACGGGATAAGTTACGGACTTACCACATAACTAATACCACTTTAATAGCCATCAACAAAGCCCATATGATAGTTTTAGGTATGGTACAAACATATCAGGGCCATCCACCAAAGACTGCCTGACATAAGTATAAAATGTATGGCAACCATCCCATTAATTAACCCAGAACTGCATGGGCCCCGGTAATGGGAGATTGTCATTTTGCTGTAAAAGCTTTTTCTTCCACCCCATGCTGCTATACTTACACTAGCAGTATGTTATATATAAGTGACCATTGGCAGATGATCCGTGGTAACACCTTTCCATGTAGACCCTGTGGTTTGGGTACTGTATATGGTACTCTTATGACAGACATCAGTGTGAAGCTTTAATTGAACTTCATTATTATAAAAACAAAAAACATTTATACTAAATTTCATAAGAAGGAATTAAAAATCTTAATGGACTGCTGCATTTTTAATACATCTTAGTATGTTCATTCGACCACCAGGGGGACCCAGAGATCCATCCTGAATTGCTGACAAATCACCAAAATTTAATATTCTATCCGATATTGTTAGAGTTTTCTGAAAATATCAGATATCAGCAATTCTGCAGCAGTATTGGAAGTGTTGTGTCCTCGTACCTGAAACTGACCCTACAAACTACCCTGGATGCTGAACAGACACTTATCCTGCCATGCCCCTCACGCTTCTTATTTTCCTGTTTTTGTGCTCCTCCTATAGTTATTTATGATCTGCCGCTCCATAGAGATAAAGGAAGGAAATCTTTTGGGGTTAAACGTCCAACATCTGGGTCTGCAGTGAAATAAAGCTGAGAACTGACTCATTCCCATATAAACAATGCATGAGAACAATACATCTGCCGAAAACCTGCAAAATAACAGGATAAATTCATTAGACGATCCTTTCTCAACTTCCGGATTTTTCAAAATAACAGCAGCACATTGATGGGAATATTCAAGCGGAGAATCAAAGCACATGCCCTTCATTGCTAGGACAGAGATGAGTCCCTTTACCTCAAGCTCGTAATTGTTGGGCGATTCCGACTTATGACGTGTGATGTGTAAGGGAATAGCTCAGCCATCTATGATGTCAAAGAGCACCAAAACGCCAAACACATCATATGGGTATGGCCTTACTGTGTTTTTGGTGTTTTTTTTTCTCTGATGTTTTTTTAGTGTGTATTCGAATAGGCTTTTTTTTATCTTTTATTTTTTTCCCACAGATTTTTTTTTAATTACTTGTCAAGCGATTTATCATGAATTTCTATTGAAGAATAGGGAAAAAAACACCAGAAAAACCTACTTCCATCCACAGTGTTTTTGTTTTTTTTCCCCCCACCTATCGAAGTGTATGAGAGAGAAAAAAAGCTAAACCTTGAGTATGCTGCCATTTTGAAAAACTGTCAATGACCTGAAAAAGCCCCCCCCCCCCCAAAAAAAAAAAAAAAAATCCAACATGCAGCGACCATAAGGTTTAAAAGTGTGATCCCCCCCTATACTGGTTTCACTTGAGTGTTCTAAGGGCTAGCTTTTGATCCTGTGTTATGGCTGTGTTCTGGCCCAAGAGTTTTACTGACCCAGTCTCACATTATGATAGTGATGCAGTAAGTTCAGGTCAGTAAACCTGTGGGTGGGCTCGGACACAGCTGTAATACACTTTTGTGGACCTGGTTGTAATTAATAAGCTGTGAATTATGGTTATAAGATGCCCCAGAGAATTCTGGTGGCCATTGTTTTCCTGAATCCTTATGATAGATCCAGCCTGGCATTAGTGTTTGCCATTCCCTAAAAAAGGGTCACAATATTGCAATAAGGCACACCAAAAACTACTGGTATTTAGGGGCTCATTGGTCAGGACCAGAGAGATGACTGAACTTACAGTATAAATCATCAAATAACAAGCAGTGGTGGCATGCACACATCGATTATATGTGGTCTGCATGCTGACTGTGTACCATGTGACTGCACACGTGACTTTTTATGGAACTCTCAGCATCATAATTTATTATTTCTGGCATCATGTATCATTATGATGCCCGAAGCTCTTAACCTGTTTAAATATCCCTGTTACTGTACTGAAACAGCCCCGTTGCTTCTGTGATTTACGGAACATGTAAATGCCCCATAATACTGTAAATTTGCTAATTTCTAATCAGGAACCTAATATTTATTGAACCATAGTTAAGTTTTAAGCACATTGATATAGTACTGATCCTCTCCGTGTGCTCATTCTCCTTCCAGAATCGACAGGGTTAAATGACTATCTACACCTCTATCCTCAAGTCTGTGGTAGACACTTAATGAATATTAATCTGTATGGCATTCTCTGCAAGATCGTTAATCACCAGCATCTAATCTTCAAAGTGGATTCTGCTCAGTGCACTAATTAATAGCCACTAATTACGCCATGATACAGGGAGGGGTTTAACATTTTTAAGAGTTGAATTGATAGTACCTGACAATAAGGGAACAGTGGAGAAACAAGCCTAGGTGTCTGGGGTAGGCAATAGATAGAAATGTCAATAAACGTGTAAGATGCAGCCTTAGGGTGGTATTACATAGCACGATTTTTCGACGATAAACGATTTCAAATGACTGCTATGACGAACTTATCTTAATTGTTCACTGTATTGGTGCGTTTACACAGACAGATTTATCTGACAGATTTTGGAAGCCAAAGCCAGGAATGGATTTGAAAAGATGAGAAATCTCAGTCTTTCCTTTCTGACCGGTTCCCTGTTTGTGGTCTACTCCTGGCTTTGGCTTAAAAAATCTGTCAGATAAATCTGCCTGTGTAAACGCACCATATTACACAGGACGATGATCGTTACTTGTGGTCGTTCTTGCGGTTGTCCTTTCCTGGCTGATAGACTAGGGAACGAGCAAACAACGTGTTATTACACTAAACAATGTTCGAACGATTTGTAAACCATTAACGATAAAAATAGTTCCAGATTCTATTAAACGATCAACGATTTCTCGTTGGTCGTTTAACCTCTGCCTGCTATTACTCGTAACGTTTATTGTTCAAATCCAAACAATCTAGCGATTTTTTGAACAATAATCATCTCCGTGTAATAAGGTCCTTATTCGTTGTCAGACACTGTTCAGACCACCATCACCATCTCTGTTTGGAGCATCCATCAGTAGTTCCTTCATATTTGACAAAAAGAATAGTGCTTTACTAAACCTGTCCTAAACCAAGTTACAGCCTGTGTTGTACTGCAGAGCTCCCTTCTCGATTCTCCTGTTAGTGTCACTCTGTACATGCAGTAACCTCGGGTTTCTAGATGTTGTTGCACTCAATATTCTGCCGATGGAGTCACTTTATAAATACATTACATTACTAATCCTGAACTGATTCTGAGTTAGGGCCCTATTCCACCGGACGATTATCGTTAGCATAATCGTTAACGATCTCAAACGACCGCTATTGCGAAAGACCTGAAAACGTTCACTCATTTCCATGGAACGATAATCGTTACTTATGATCGTAATTGCGATCGTTTCTTCTTCCGTATTTCTTCGCTATTGCATTCGTATCTATTGCGAATGACCGAACGATGTCTTATTCAATGCGAACGATTTGCGAACGTTTTGCGAACGAGCAACGATAAAAATAGGTCCAGGTCTTATAAAGCGATCAACGATTTCTCGTTCGGTCGTTAATCGTTACTGCATTTCAACCGAACGATTATCGTTTAGATTCGAACGATTTAACGATAATCTGAACGATAATCGTCCGGTGGAATAGGGCCCTTACTCTCTAAAGTTGCAGTTACTATCTGACAGATTATGTGCCAAAGATTTGAAGCCAAAGCCAGGAATGGATTTGAAAAGAGGAGAAATCTCAGGCTTTTATGTATGACCTGTTCCCTGTTTATAGCCTGTTCCTGGCTTTGGCTTCAAATCTTTGGCAGATAATCTGTCAGATAATCTTTCTGTGTAAAAGGGCCCTTACTGTATGGCCAAAATAACCCTTTAAGGAACAGAACAAAGTTACTGAGCTTGAGTTATTTAGTTTGACATGTCAGTATTGAATGTTTTAATGTTTCTCTCCCTTCACAAGTTCTCTGCATTCAGCATTTTTAAGAATTCTGTGAATCTGCAGAAACCATTCCAATAAATTAGCAGCTTTTCCTTGTGAGTCTCGCATAACTCCTGTATTCTGTGTGTCCTCACACCTCACTATGAATAATGGGGATTAAGTTTGGCTGGTTCAAGTTCATAGTGTAGACGGATTACAAGGAGTTAGCCAGAGCGCGACCCGAAGCAGCAACTGCTGGACACCCAGGAATACTGCGCATTGCTGCAAACATTGGAACAAGTTAGAAAGCAAAATAAGTGTGAGCGCCAATGACAGACTGCAAACAGCAAGATAATGAATCAACTTAACAAAGCAATTAATCAGCAGTCCGTCCCCCTCCCCCGACGAGAACAATAGCAACCAAGAGCTCCAGTTAATTGACTTGGAGTTAATTAATAAAGAAATTAGACTACCTGACAGCTAAGGAGTGAGGAGGCGGAGGCACAATGGCTGTCAGTATATAGGACTGAGTATGTTCTCATTACAACTAGTGCAAAACTACAACCCCCGCATGTAGGGGATGCAAAGGTAAAAACTAAAGGGGTATTTTTACATCAAGTAAAAAAAAAAAAACATGCTGCAGAAGCGTATACTGTAGCATTGCTTACATTTCTGCCCAGTGATGGTTATCACCAAACATCCACTAGTTCTGTATTTCGTGGTTGTAATTCCTGGTTGGGCATTTGCTCAGTACTACAATTCCCAGAATGCAATGCTTTCCATCAGCTGTTCATCACAGGCCCTTAAAGGGAATGTACCATCAATCCAGGGCTGAAGCACTGCAGGCGGGCCGACCCACCCCCAGTGGGAGGAAACCCCCGCCCCTCTATGACACTTCTCCGTTAGAATCAATGGAGCTGAATCATAGAGGTGCAGGGGTTTCCTCCCATGGGGGTGGGTCAGTGCTTTAGCCCTGGCCTGATGGTACCTTTAACCCTGCCTACTCCCCTCACACAGCACTCCTGTCAGTTCCCTGTCAAAAGCTGTTCTCATATGTTCTATTGAACAATTGATAGGACTATGCCTATCGGGATCTTGGTGTAGTCCTCAGATCATGTAGGGCAACCAAGACTGCATTTTTTTGTTATAGCTTTGTACTCGTTTTGTGTTTGCTTTTCTGTTGTCTGAACCTTTTTCTAAGTATTCTATTGCCCCACAAAAGTTATACAAATCACCGATATACAATTATTACAGGAAATGCTTACAAAGTGCTTTTCCTCTGCACTTACTACTGCATCAAGGCTTCACTTCCTGGATAACATGGTGATGTCACTTCCTGGATAACATGGTGATGTCACTTCCTGAATAAAATGGTGATGTCACGACCCGACTCCCAGAGCTGTGCGGGCTGTGGCTGCTGGAGAGGATGATGGCAGAGGGATGCTCAGTGTCCCTCCAGTGCCCTGTGTCCCTCAGTGTCCCCCTGCCATTATCCTTTCCAGCAGCCACAGCCCGCATAGCTCTGGGAGTCGGGTTGTGACATCACCATTTTATCCAGGAAGTGAAGCCTTGATGCAGTAGTAAGTGCAGGGGAAAAAAACACTTTATAAGCATTTCCCGTAATTTCCCGTAATAAGTGTATATTGGGGATTTGTATTGGCAATACAATACTTTAATAAAAATTTTCACAAGACTTCTCCTTTAACCCCTAGACAACCTAGGACGTATCGGTACGTCCTGGAAGTCTGTCCCCAGACGACCCTGGACGTACCGGTATGTCCTGAGCTATGAAGCGTGCTCCGGAGCGGAGCGCACTTCATAGCAGGTGGGGGCCGGCTGCAATCAGCAGCCGGCACCTCACCGTTAATGACATGCTGCAGCGATTGCGCTGCAGTGTGACATTAACTCCATAAACGCTGCGATCGCGCCGCGGCCGCGGCGCTTAAGTGTAAGTGACAGGGGGAGTCCCCTGTCGCTTACCGATCGGGACCCCCGCAGGGTCCCGATCGGTAAAACGGTCCGCCGGAGGTCTCTCACCTGCCTCCGTGCGGTCTGATCGGCGCTCTGGTCACTGAGCCTGCACAGGCAGGCTCAATGAGCAGAGCGCCGATAACACTGATCAATGCTATGCCTATGGCATAGCAGTGACCAGTGTGTAAAATAAAAGTAAAAGTAAAAGTAAATGTATGTACAAGTCCCCCAAAGGGACTTAAAAGATCCATGCCGCGATCCGCACCATGATGAACGGAAGAAGATCGTAGTGGGAGGGATCCCTGCCACGATCCGCACTTGGACATGTCTTATTTTTTTCACAGTGGGGGTTGCGGCACAGATCATGTGAATGGCTGCATTCACTTGAATAGTTCCTAAAATTGTCTGTGGTCGGAGATCCACGACCATGGACAATTTTACATGTCAATTATTTGGGTGGATTGCAGGTTGAGCTTGTGAATATCATTGAGTCAATAGGAAAGGCAGAACTTCAAGCGGAGTCCGCTGTGCGGCCTTTGCTTGAAATGGGGGAGGGGGGGGGGGGTTTGATGGAGGCCCACAGTTTTTTTTTTTCTTTGTATGGGGCCCCATAAATCCTAGCTACTCCTCTGTCATCCTGCCAAAGCTGAGTACGATTAGTGATAACACTATATTAGTAAGTTGTATATCTTGGGGTAATAGTTTTGTTTAAATATTATCCAGACTATATTCAATGAATTAAACATCCTTTTCTCAAACATCATAGGAATAAGGACAGGACAGATAATTACTCAGTCAATATTAGTTTTCAGCCTCTGGGTGAAAGCAAAGAATAAGAAGAAAATATATTAGTAAATTGCTTAATTTATCATTTTACAAGGTTTATTTATATACGTAGCTGAGGGAATGTGATATGGGGGTGTGAGGAAGCAGCTTGCTGTCGCCCATGCAATTGATCCTGCTGTTATAAGAGTGGACACTAGGGGGCAGATTATGAGCTCTTGAGAAGAGGATCAAGTTTATATTCAGGACGATAATGTGTGAATGACCATCTGCTTTACTTATGATTATTATTAGAGGAATAGAGGAATAATTATGTCCAAGGTCAATGTCCACTCAATGCAAATAGAAGCAAGACATTTGCTTTCTTTAACCTATACCAGTATATTAGGGAATGACATAAATAATATATTACACCATTTGTTGGAATTGTGTGTACGATTACATAGATACATTGATTAAAGGGCTATATACAGGACAGGTGATAATAAATATCTGATTAGTGGTTTCTGATTTCTAGGACCCCCAACAAACCCATACCCATATTTCAATACACAGGCAGTTGGGTATGTGTACTGTTTTTCCATATATATTCTATGGCACAGACGTAGATAGCTGAGCTGTGAGACATTTTACACTTAATTTGTGTAAGGACTCAATTTATCTGTCTGCCTTGAAACATGCGCCCCTAGCGTACGGCACGGAGAAGGTGCAGATTATTACCGTTTTCAATGGCGTATGCCAGCCGTAACCCCTGTTCCCCTCAGCAGGCGTAAATGATTGCAAACATCTACACCTGCTCAGGAGGCAGGTACAGGTCCTTCCCTAAGAGGTGTGTGCCTCTCTGGTGGGGTAAATGGGGGCAGTGTCTGCTTTAAGACCAGCATACTTGTAATAAATGTCCACCAAACAGCTTACTACATACTGATTTACTATTAAAGGGGTAGTGCGGCGGTAAAAAATTATTCACAGAATAACACACATTACAAAGTTATACAACTTTGTAATGTATGTTATGTCTGTGAATGGCCCCCTTCCCCGTGTCCCCCCCCCCCACCTGTGTACCCGGAAGTGTAGTGCATTATACATACCTGATCAGTGCCGACACGCGTCCGCCATCTTGTGCCAAACGTCATCTTCGGCCGGCCGGCCTGAACACCTTTGATCTTCCCGAGTGCCGGCCGCGTCATCAGCTGCTCAGCCGCGATTGGCTGAGCATAACTGTGGACACGGGGAAGGGGGCCATTCACAGACATAACATACATTACAAAGTTGTATAACTTTGTAATGTGTGTTATTCTGTGAATAATTTTTTACCGCCGCACTATCCCTTTAAGCTCAATGTAACAACAGTACACAGTAGCTCCCCCTAGTGGTGAGACAGAATTTTCAAATGTATCTCTTTGGAGGAGGTTCACCAAGCTGTTTTATAGTAAGAGTTCTCTTTCTTATCCATAGCAACCAGTCAGACCTCTTTTATTTTACCAGGGCATTGTGAGAAATGAAAGATGAGCTCTGATCTGAAAAAATAATGATGATCATTTTCCCCAATGTCTTTGCAGGGAATTTGGAGTTCTAACTACTATAAAGAAGTTATAAAAAATATTCAGCAGATAATATTGCACCTATTATTATCAAAAATATGTCAAATTGTGTTTAATATGTTTCTTTTGAATTAAATTCCATCGTTATGCTATGTGAACGTGCAGCGAGCCGGGGTAATGGGAAGAGAGTGAGGGGAGTGAGGAGAGGATGATGGTGATGGTAGTCTCTCCTGAGCGTGGCGCTGAGCTCCTCTGTGAGGGGATGCACTGAGGGCTGCAGGGGGAGAGTGTGCTATACCTGCAGGATGGCTGGAACTTTGTCACGGTCACAGGTGGGCACGAGGGCTTCTGCAGGTACAGGGGGACTCTCTGGCGCTTCCCGGGTATCTCTCTCTCTTCTGTGGCTGCTGCAGCGGTTTCTGTAGGGGGGCTACACGCGTGTGTAAGGTGGTCGGTGGTGTGGACTTGTAATTCCCCCGGGGCCAACCCCAAAATACTGCTGCCTGGTAATATGGCCCTTGATGGTGGTGTGGTGCAGGTGGACCAGACAACAGGGAGACAAGGAGGGAGGCAGTGTAACAACAACTCCTTTACTGTAAGACTTGCAGGTGTTATACAGTCCTTTGGTACACAGCAGTGACTACTGGCGGCTTTGACTGAGCTACTGTGCTTGTGAGAGCCTGGTGGTGGTAGAGGGACGACCTGCCTTAGGTCCTGGTCTGCCAGTACGTGTGGGACGCTGGTGGGCACGGTGATCCTGTGGACTTCTCCCAATGGCGCTTGAGTCTGCTTTTCCCCTCCCTGTCTGCCAGGGAGCTTCCTGCAAAATTACTGGGCCGGGCCTTAGGCCACAACTTTCGGGTCCCAGAGGATCCAGGGGTCCTAGTCAATCCTACCCCCCGAATGTCAGGAAGATGGGTGCCGAGGCTAAGTTAACTCGGCTCCCTCCTACAGCCAAGTCTCTCCACTGGGTGTCTGTCTTTAGGATTCCCACTGACTGTATATGTGCTGCCCCTTTCCTGAGGGGGCACCTGACAAACTGTCTCTCAGGGTCTCTCTTTCTCTCACCTCCAGCTGTCTGTTCTCTTGCTGCTCTGTGTAAGATCTTTCTCCTTGTTCCCCTCAGCAGCTTTTCTCTCTGTGGTGATCTCCTGAGGTGATGTTATACCCTCTACAGCTGGTCACTTGTCTCCTGTCTCTTGTCTCAGCTTGTCTCAGCTTGTCTCACTTGTCTCAACTTGTCTCAGCTAAACTCTGCAACAGCCAGCCTTATATAGGGGGCCTATCTGCATAACCACACCCCCTTCTAGCAACTTCCAAGCTTACCACACTACCTAGAGCAGTTCCCACTAAGGTCAGTAGATGGCGCTGTAGTGTGTTGTGTGCAGTGTAAGCATGTAACCCATCTCTGCCTGCCAGTTACTGGTATAGAGAAATACACAGAATAGTTGCACATAAAACATGTTAACTCCTAAAATATATAATAACACTTGTAGACAGGTGCCATCCTCAGCCCAGCCACAGGAACCATGCTCTGGTATACTACATAATTCCCCCTCTAAAAATAAGCCGGCCTCGGCGACGGGCTGGGGCGAGGATGAAAGCTGGAAACACAAATAAAAGGCACCATACCTGTATAAAAGTGTAAAAGTTTGGTTAGGCACATAGGAAAATATAGTGCAAACAATTTTGTAAACATAGTGGGCTCCTGCCCAACAGGGAACTCTTAAAGTCTCTCTATTGGCACTTAGCACAGCGTCCATATTAGAGTGGTTCTTTAGACAAGCAATACACATGGCTGCAATAACAGTGTAATAGTGCAAACAAACTCTTTGGCACATGACCTGGATAGCGTCCATTAGAGCCTCTGAGTTAAAGTGGAACACTAGAGTGAGCAGTCCATGGCATATGTGTGTCTTTTTAACACACTAAACCCCAACAAAAACATAACCCCCCAAACAATAGCACTTTAAATGCAATACTTTCATGGTCCTAAGACCAGGCACTTCACTTGAATGAAAAGAACGTTGCAGCACTTATAAAACTTTATAAAAGCATACTTCAGATCATGGCAGATGCCAGGCACATATCTTAAACGTTACTCTTGACTTTAAGTCAGGCACTAAAGCTTGAACAATACATTGCTATAACATTTACTCATAAAGAACATTATAATGCAATCAACAATATGGCCAACAAGGCCGGAACTTAGACTCTGTATCTGAGTGGAAGCATTCCTCTGGTGGTTCTCTCAGATCTCCTCAATGGAGGTGGCTGCTCCACTACTACTGATAGTAGTTCGGATTCTGGTTCAGCTCTTGAGGTAGCCAGTTCTCTGGTAGGAACTCTTGGGGTAGGCACAGTTAGAATAGGTCCCAGAAACATGTACAGTGGGTCAAAGAATGCACTTGGTACATGAACAGGTAGCTCTGAGCTGTCTTCTGTCTGTGAACTAGGTTCTGTATCCTTGAACTCTGCTGGATGATCTTCCTTTAGGCAAAGTTTCAATCGGTTACGGTGTACGGTTTGAGGTTCTCTTCCTTCTTTCTCAATCTTGTAGACCTCTCCGTCTGGATAGGGTACAGCCACAATTGTGAAGGGTTCGGCTTCCCACTTTGGATCAAGTTTACTTGTTCGATGATGGTTTTTTAGCCAAACTCTGTCTCCCATTTGTAATGGTTCCAATCGAGCATGTAGATTAAAATCTGCTTCTTGCTTACGTCTGGCTTCTTCCATCTTAGTGGCAACAATCTCCTTAGCTTCTTCCAGACGTCTTTGGTGGTCTTTCACCCAGGTGATTTCTGGTAAAGGGTTCACTGAATCTGGTACTTGTACTCCAAGGGCCAAGTCGGATGGTAACTGTCCTTGACGACCAAACATCAGGAAGTATGGAGTATATCCAGTGGAACAATGGACTGTATTGTTGTAGGTGTACACCAACTCAGGTAGTGATTTTGGCCAATCAGCCCTTTGAGAGGTTGAGGCTGTTCTCAACATACTGATGAGGATCTGATTGATCTTCTCACAAAGACCGTTACCCTGAGGATGGTAAGCGGTGGTTCTCAACTTCTTACAGTTGTGCTGCTGGCAGAGTTGGTGGATTAACTGCGACTCAAATGCAGCTCCTCTGTCTGTTAGAATGTGATCAGGACAGCCGTATGGTAGAATGAAATTCTTCCAAAGCTTTTCAGCAGTTGTCTGAGCAGTCAAATCCTTCACTGGTACTGCTACAGCGAACTTTGTGAAGTGGTCGACTATGGTCAAGGCATAGGTATACCCAGACCTACTTGACTCCAGTTTTACATGGTCCATAGCAACAATTTGAAGAGGACGTTGAGTCTTGATAGGATGCAAAGGAGCTCTTTGGTCATGTCTTTCTCCTTTGGTCCTTGTACAGGAAGGACATTCTCTACACCACTTCTCAATGTCCTGGCGCATGCCAATCCAGTAAAACCTTCTCCGAATGGTTGATTCGGTCTTCTGTACACCAAAGTGTCCAGATTTGTCGTGGTACGCCTCAAGTACAATGTGAGCATCCCTACGTGGGATCAGCAACTGATGAAGTCGCTCACCGGAGGTTGGGTCAAGAGTACTCCTCTGTAGTAGACCTTGGTAGAAAAACAGGCGTTTTCTCTGTCTCCAGAGACGTAGCAGCTCAGGGTCAGGATAGTCTTGACGCAGTCTGCGTGGTATCCTACCACTTTGCAGGTAGTCCTGGATCTCTCCCAACACTCTACTTTCTTCTTGGAGGGTCTTCCAGGAAACATTCTCAAGGTGCTGGTTAGATTGGGTAGTCCTGGCATTTTGACTCTGTGCAACCACAGTTGTTTTCTGATGAGCAAAACGGGTGTAGAATGCGGGCATTTCGACTTCTTCCCACTCATCTTCCAGTGTACTGGGTGGTTCCTCACCTGTTGGTAGGCGGGATAAGGCATCGGCATTGATGTTGACCTTGCCAGAGCGGTACTTCACAGTAAATTGATAGTTTGCCAACCTTGAGGCCCAGCGTTGCTCCAACGCTCCAAGTCTTGCCGTGTTGAGATGTGCCAATGGATTATTGTCAGTGAAGACAGTGAAGGGTGTCACTGCTAAGTAATCCTTAAACTTCTCGGTCACTGCCCATACGAGTGCTAAGAACTCCAGTTTGAAAGAACTGTAATTCTGGTCATTCTTCTCTGCACCTCGCAGACCTCTACTTGCGTAGGCAATGACTCTTTCTTTCCCATCTTGCACTTGGGACAAGACTGCTCCGAGGCCTAGGTAACTGGCATCGGTGTACAAGCGGAATGGAAGCTGGTAGTCAGGGTAAGCTAAGATAGGAGGCTGGGTCAGAAGCCTCTTAAGAGTCTGGAAGGCAGTCTCCTGCCGGTCAGTCCAGATGATGGGCAACTTCTTTTTACGAACTTCAGGCGGATGCCCTCTCAGTAGTTCTTGCAACGGTTCGGAAATGTGGGCAAACTGTGGTATGAATCTTCTGTAGTACCCTGCGAATCCGAGGAAACTCCTCACTTCCTTAACAGTGGTTGGTGTAGGCCAGTCTTGAACTGCTGAGATCTTTTCCGAATCAGGTTTCACTCCTTCTGCACTCACTATGTGGCCCAAGTACTTCACCTGTGGTTTGAGGAGGTGGCATTTTGATGGCTTAATCTTGAGCCCATGCTGGATTAGCACTTGGAAAACTTCTGTGAGATGTTCGAGATGTTCCTTATAAGTCTTGGAATAGACTATCACGTCATCCAAATAAAGTAGAACGCTCTCAAAGTTCTTATGTCCAAGGCATCGCTCCATCAGCCTCTGGAACGTAGCTGGGGCGTTACACAGCCCAAAAGGCATGCTGGTAAACTCGTAGAGACCCATTGGAGTGGTAAAAGCGGTCTTCTCCTGATCCTCTGGTGCCACTGGTACCTGCCAGTATCCACTGGTGAGGTCCAGGGTAGAAAAGTAAACAGCTTTCCCTAGAGCTGTGAGGGACTCCTCGATGCGCGGAAGTGGGTAGGCATCCTTGTGGGTCACACTATTGAGTTTGCGGTAATCCACGCAAAAACGGATGGTTCCATCTTTTTTCCTTACCAACACAAGGGGTGCTGCCCAAGGACTCTGGCTATCTTTGACAACGTTTGAATCCTTCATGTCTTGCAAAAGCTTCTTGACTGACTGGTGCATAGCAGGTGGTAGAGGCCTATGCCGCTCCTTGATTGGCGGATGGTCTCCAGTTTGAATGGTGTGTTGCAGCAAAGTGGTTTTGCCGAAGTCCAGTGGATGTTGACTGAAAGCTTGTTGATACTGGCATGCAATGTTCAGTACGCCTTTTAGTTGCACAGCTGGCGTAGCAGGATCACCAATATCAAGTTGGGTCCACCAGGATTCCTGGGGCCTCTGCTCTGCACTGTCCATGACTCGAGCAGTTTGACAGCAGGTTGCTGCTTTACTACTGACAATGTCTTCAAATGTGACTTGGGAGAGCTTTGCAACAGCGTAGAACTTGGGAAGAGTAGCTGGACTGTCACCAACATTGACTAGACGAACTGGCACTCGCCCTTGAGACACAGTAACTAGGCTTCTGGCAGCCTTCACTAGCGCTCGCTCCTTGATGTCAATGGGTTCTAAGAGAGCTTGATAGTCCTCTCCTCCAACACCAGGACGTGCTCGACACCAAAGTACAGTTTCTGCATTAGGTTGTAAAAGTACAGGTTTGGAATCATAAATACGTACTCTGCAGATGTCTCCAGATCCACTGCTGAACTTTTGTTGTGCGCTGATATTCTTAATGGCGCTCTGAATTCCCTTCTGGGTAGGTGGTGAAGCTGTGGACAGAGATGCATGCAACAACTCAAGAATTTCCCCAAAACAATTCTTCATTACATTCATCCCCAACACAACAGGTGGAAACTCATGATCCTCAACTGAAGTCACAATAACACCTTGCCTGGGCAACATGAGATGATTAACCTGAATGGTAGGTTCCCAGTAGCCTTGATGGGGAATATGGTGACCAGAACTGCCAATAACATTGAGCCAGGGTTCAGGGGGATGAATTAAGTCACACACGTCCCAGTACTGTTCATATGCACTTTTCTGAAAAGTAGTCACTTGAGACCCAGTATCAATAAGAGCCTCAAAGGGTACCCCATTTAGATAGATAGTTACTCTCGGGCAGGACGAGATGTACCTAGGGCCCCAGAGCGGTTCTCGAGGTGGACCTTGATCTGCTGATCCCGAGGGGCGGTCCTTGCCCTCGGGGATGTGTAGTTTAACTGAAAGCAGGTGTCAGCAGAGTGTCCATATTTGTGGCAATAACGACAAATAGGCCTGGGACGACTTGCCTTATCTGGTGCAGTCCTTGCAGGTGGACCCTTGTAGACAGGAGGTGATGCATCTGGAAAGCTCCTGACAGGGGTCTCAGGAACACTGGACGGCTGAGGGTGAGTAGCGAGGTCATCTAGACGTCTACATAGAGTCTCAACAGTCTTGGCCAAGGAAGCCAGTTGCTCCTGCAACCGGGAAACAGCATCAGATGCAGGGGCTTGCGCAGCCTGGATCACGGGTGGAGCACCTGTGGAAGGAAGCAAAGAGACAGGAACAGCAGGTCTCATGGCAGCAGCTGGATGGCCTGCCAGGTTGGAAGGCTCTTGATGTCGCCCCCTCTCTAGCACTCGAACAGCCATTTTTCTGAATTCTTGGAAAGGGAGAGTAGGGTGCTGCTCAGCAAGCATTCTCAGTTGGCCTTGGATGTGTTCGGAGTAAGCTCCCTCTATGAAGCGCTCTAACAAAGTTCTGTCTGCATGAGCCTCCCCAGAGGGTTCTGCTTGGATAATGGCTCCCATAGATTCTTGGAGAGAATAAGCATAGTCTCTGAGTGATTCTCCAGGTTTCTGTCGTCTCTCAAAGAACCTCATCTGTAACTCTGACAATGAGCGTGCTTCAAACTCAGACTGTAGTTTAGCAAATATGTCTTTTACTGTCTTCCTCTCAGTAGGAGACCATGACTTTATCTCTTTAAGGGCAGGTCCCTCTAATTGTCCCATCAACATTTCTACTTGCTGCTCTTGGGATAAAGGATACATCCTGAAGGTGGCCATCATTTGTTCTCTGAATCCTCTAAGAGTATTAGCGTCTCCACGGTAACGGGGCAGCCAGGGAGCCCCCATGTAGTAGGGTAGAGTGAGAGGCATTGGGCCTGTAGCGGTAGTGGCATTAGGCCCAGGAGAGTCACTGTCACTTGAAGAACTGGACATTTTAGCACCTTTTCCGTGCTTCTGCAGATATATGATACTGTCTCTTTAAGAGCACACACAGCGGGATCACTGCCGCCGACCGGATAATCTCTAATGCACAGTCGCTCACACACCACAGCGATTGCTGACAGGAACAGTATGTAGACTCACTTGTTGTGATGGTTAGGCAGCAGCAGGAGCCTAAGATGGAGGTAGTCTCCGTTACGGAGCGTCTGCGCGGCAACTGTCACTTCCGGGTTCAGGCTGTGGCGCAGCAAACAATTGCGGTGCTTTAACTCCTTCAGGGCTGGAACAGAGTCTCTTACAATGCAAGAACAGTTTAATGGCAGGCTTTCAGGCAGATAATGTACACTCACAGTCTATGGAGATGCAGGGTTCCCCCTCTTTTGCGGCTAGCACACACTTGAGGGCGGTTTTCTCACAGCTGAGGTGTCGGTACTTTGTGACAGGCACACAGCCTATCCTGTTCGTGACGCCAGAAGAGAACTATGCAGCGAGCCGGGGTAATGGGAAGAGAGTGAGGGGAGTGAGGAGAGGATGATGGTGATGGTAGTCTCTCCTGAGCGTGGCGCTGAGCTCCTCTGTGAGGGGATGCACTGAGGGCTGCAGGGGGAGAGTGTGCTATACCTGCAGGATGGCTGGAACTTTGTCACGGTCACAGGTGGGCACGAGGGCTTCTGCAGGTACAGGGGGACTCTCTGGCGCTTCCCGGGTATCTCTCTCTCTTCTGTGGCTGCTGCAGCGGTTTCTGTAGGGGGGCTACACGCGTGTGTAAGGTGGTCGGTGGTGTGGACTTGTAATTCCCCCGGGGCCAACCCCAAAATACTGCTGCCTGGTAATATGGCCCTTGATGGTGGTGTGGTGCAGGTGGACCAGA
Organism: Dendropsophus ebraccatus; assembly: GCF_027789765.1. NCBI lineage: Eukaryota > Metazoa > Chordata > Amphibia > Anura > Hylidae > Dendropsophus > Dendropsophus ebraccatus. The sequence goes on along the minus strand of NC_091457.1, from coordinate 109,438,639 downwards.
CAACAGGGAGACAAGGAGGGAGGCAGTGTAACAACAACTCCTTTACTGTAAGACTTGCAGGTGTTATACAGTCCTTTGGTACACAGCAGTGACTACTGGCGGCTTTGACTGAGCTACTGTGCTTGTGAGAGCCTGGTGGTGGTAGAGGGACGACCTGCCTTAGGTCCTGGTCTGCCAGTACGTGTGGGACGCTGGTGGGCACGGTGATCCTGTGGACTTCTCCCAATGGCGCTTGAGTCTGCTTTTCCCCTCCCTGTCTGCCAGGGAGCTTCCTGCAAAATTACTGGGCCGGGCCTTAGGCCACAACTTTCGGGTCCCAGAGGATCCAGGGGTCCTAGTCAATCCTACCCCCCGAATGTCAGGAAGATGGGTGCCGAGGCTAAGTTAACTCGGCTCCCTCCTACAGCCAAGTCTCTCCACTGGGTGTCTGTCTTTAGGATTCCCACTGACTGTATATGTGCTGCCCCTTTCCTGAGGGGGCACCTGACAAACTGTCTCTCAGGGTCTCTCTTTCTCTCACCTCCAGCTGTCTGTTCTCTTGCTGCTCTGTGTAAGATCTTTCTCCTTGTTCCCCTCAGCAGCTTTTCTCTCTGTGGTGATCTCCTGAGGTGATGTTATACCCTCTACAGCTGGTCACTTGTCTCCTGTCTCTTGTCTCAGCTTGTCTCAGCTTGTCTCACTTGTCTCAACTTGTCTCAGCTAAACTCTGCAACAGCCAGCCTTATATAGGGGGCCTATCTGCATAACCACACCCCCTTCTAGCAACTTCCAAGCTTACCACACTACCTAGAGCAGTTCCCACTAAGGTCAGTAGATGGCGCTGTAGTGTGTTGTGTGCAGTGTAAGCATGTAACCCATCTCTGCCTGCCAGTTACTGGTATAGAGAAATACACAGAATAGTTGCACATAAAACATGTTAACTCCTAAAATATATAATAACACTTGTAGACAGGTGCCATCCTCAGCCCAGCCACAGGAACCATGCTCTGGTATACTACAAACGATCCAGAGCTGGAGTATAACAAAATATTTGCCATGCTGAATTAGCAAGAAGCTGTCTGTGGTGTCTGTAGTGCCGAGATGGGGAACCTTCGGCCCTCCAACTGTTGGAAAACTACAATTCCCATCATGCCTGGACAGCCAAAGCTAAAGCTTTGGCTGTCCAGGTATGATGGGAATCAGGGCCGTTTCTAGCACCGTGCAGGCCGGGCCACTGCACGGGGCGCTGACAGCTAGGGGGCGCCCTTCCTCCCTCACCACACACAGCATCAGTGACGTTCTGCACAGGGCAGCAGGCTTTGATGTCTGATGGCCCCCACACACAGTACCTGGCTCCTGGGGGCTCCTTTGTGGCCTGTGTACAGGTAAGAGGATAGAGGAGGCAGCAGGGTCTTCCAGCACAGAGGCAGCAGCTCCTGTGTGACAGCGTCTCCTCCCCAGACCCGGCCTGAACAAGTCTGAAGAGAGAGTCTATGTAAGTGCTGCTGCTGTCTGGAGGGGGAGAGGGGGGGTCACTGAGGGGGATCAGCAGTGTTGGGGTGTATGTAATTGTGGGGTGGGGGGTGATGGGCAGCTTCTTACCCCACAGTCTATACTTTCTTATCTTTCCTCATCCTTTCCACCTTAAGGGCCTATTACACGTGTCGTCAGAGGAGCAAATGAGCGCTCTCAGCGCTCGTTTGCTCCTTGTTTCCCGCTCGCTGCCGCCGCTATTCAACGCGGCGGCAACGAGCGGGTGAGTGCGGGAGGGGCAGCGGGGAGCTGCGGGGGCTGCCTGGGTGATCGCTGATCGTCCGGGCAGCCCATAGGATACAGCAGCGTCTGCTGCCGATGCTCCTATTCAACGGAGTGACAACAGCAGATCGCTGCTATATCAGTCGCTTGTTTTTCAACATGTTGAAAAACAAGCGACTGCAACGATCAGCCGACATGAACGATGTTGGCTGATCGTTGCACTCTATTCCACGGGACGATTATCGTCCGTAGCGGCCGATATAGGCCGAATACGGACGATAATCGTTCCGTGGAATAGGGCCTTTAGCTCAGAAGCCTCTGCAGCTTCAGTGGGGAGGAGGGGGAGGGGGAGGCTTATTAGATTGCACCCAGCTACAAAAAGTTAAGTGTGATGCTAATATTCTATGTATGTGTGATGTCCTATAGTATGTATAGTGTGATGCTAATATTCTATGTATGTTTGATGTCCTATGGTATGTATAGTGTGATACTAATATTCTATGTATGTGTGATGTCCTATAGTATGTATAGTGTGATGCTAATATTCTATGTATGTTTGATGTCCTATTGTATGTATAGTGTGATACTAATATTCTATGTATGTGTGATGTCCTATGGCATGTATAGTGTGATGCTAATATTCTATGTATGTGTGATGTCCTATAGTATGTATAGTGTGATGCTAATATTCTATGTATGTGTGATGTCCTATAGTATGTATAGTTTGATGCTAATATTCTATGTATGTGTGATGTCCTATGGCATGTATAGTGTGATGCTAATATTCTATGTATGTGTGATGTCCTATAGTAAGTATAGTGTGATGCTAATATTCTATGTATGTGTGATGTCCTATAGTATGTATAGTGTAATGCTAATATTCTATGTATGTGTGATGTCCTATGGTATGTATAGTGTGATACTAATATAGTATGTATAATGTGATGCTAATATTCTATGTATGTATGATGTCCTATGGTACGTATAGTGTGCTACTAATATTCTATGTATGTGTGATGTCCATAGTGTGTAGTATACTAGTGTGTGTGTGTATATATATATATATATATATATATATATATATATATATATAAAAATGTATGTTAGTACATATCTATTGATCTGTCTGTATATATGCTAGAGATGAGAGAACTTAGGGCGGCTTCACATGTACCGGATTCGCAGCGGATTTCACGCGGCGAGTCTGGTAGTGTGATTTTCAATAGGGTTACATCCCCGCAGCAGAAATTACATTCCGCTGCGAATATGTAACTCGGCCCCTTTAACCCCTACTGCCCGCAGCATACATTAACTTGGTCGGTCCCGCTCAGCCAATCAGTGCACGGCCGCGCTGCAGTCACTGATTGGCTGAGCAGGACTGATGGGAGCCTCACATGCAGCCGCTGCACTGAGCAGGTAATATATGCCGGGTTACAGCGGGATGTAAATTCTGCTACGGATATGTAACCTCATTGAAAATCACACTACCAGGATTCACAGCGGATTTCGCTGCAAACTCACAGCGTGAAATCCACTGTGAATGCAGTAAGTGTGAAGCCACCCTTACAGTAAGTACCAGAACCAGACCCGCATGGTGCAGCTGTTGATTAAGGCAGCCTGGGGAAAAAAAAAAGATACAGCTGCAACATCCGGTTCTGGTTCTGGAACTTACCATAGGTTTATAAGGGAACTTTCACACACACAAAATGTACAGTAGGTTTCACGCTGGGAGTATCACAGGGAAATCTGCTGCGATACTGATTTCTATTACAGTCTATGGCGCTCCATTCTTCCATTCTTCCATTCTTGAGGCAGATTTTCATTCTGCTGGAAGAATGTATAGTGCCATAGACTTGTAAAAGATAAAGCAAACCATTAACTTAGATTGTCCCGGTAACGCTACTAGCGGTGCCCGGAAGATGCCAAAACGCTCCCTTACCATGTGTTCTCTGTCTTCTGTAGAACATTTAGCTGCTGAAATGAAGTCTATTATTTTGGCGCATGAAACAAGCCGGGAACTAGTCATCTGGGCTGTGACTAGTCATCTGGGCTGTGACTAGTCATCTGGGCTGTGACTAGTCACGGCTCTCTGCCTGTCAGGGAGCTCTGCAGGATGACTGACAGGAAAAGAGGTTACTTAGAAGCCTCTTTTCCTGTCAATCATCTCAGAACGCATCCTTTTTTTAACGTACACAAAAATTCAGTCTACAACGTTTTTGTTTACATTAAAAAAGCAGATGCATTTTTTTAAATAATGGAAGTCAATAGAAAAACGAATCAAAATAAATGCACACAAGTGCAAAAACGTAGCGTAAATCCAGCTTTAGTAAATTCAGTGGGACCTGTGCCCGCTCCAGAGGAGGTGTAAGGGGGGGGGGGGGGGCGTTTTTTTCAGAGTCGCCCTGTTGCCAAAATGGCCTAGAAACTGCCCTGATGGCAATTGTAGGTTTGCAACAGCTGGGAGGCCGAAGGTTCCCCATCCCTTCTGTAGTGTGTATGAGTAAGGGCATTAGAGGTGTCCTTATGTAAGATGGAAGACATCAGAACATTAGCAATAAGACAGCTCTTAGGGCCCTATTACCAGAGGGCGATTATCATGCAGAAAATCAGAATATCGTTCAGATTCAAACAATAATCGTCTAGGCATTACTCCCACCTAGCCAGAATCCTGCTCCACACTGATGAGGGATAACACCCCGAAACAGCCGTCTGTAGATGGATACCTGGCCTTGGTTTTTCCCTTGTCATTACATTGACTTATAGGGTCACTTAATATGGTGGTTTTGGTGGTTTCCTTACAGGAGCCACCCCTTGGCTGGGTCCTTCCCGGAGGGATATCTGGCTGGTCCTGTGTTTCAAGACTCTTCGATAAGGCTCCACAGGCTCTTCTTTTGAATAATCGTCTTGTGTAATTGCAGGCAACAATAGAAATATTGTTTGTGGGTCGTTGATTGTTGCTTTACATTTGACCCTAAATTCATTGTTAGTCGTTCGCTAATCGTTTGCTGTAGTTTCCCCGTTTCCCCATATGCTTTTGTTTTCTTGGAGAGTTATTTGTAGTTCCCCGTTTGTTCACTGATCATTCAGTGTAATTCCAAATCGTTCCTTCTCTTGCTGGGATAAGATTGAGTAAACGATCATAGTGACGATCGTTGTAACTTCCAATGATCTGGCACGTTGGTAGTCCTGGGCATGCCAGATTATCAGAATCTCACTGTATATCTATTTTACCAATCTATTTGCGGATACATAAAACAAGAGCACATGAGCCATGCATAAAACATGAGGAGGAGCAATGGTAAGATCTATGTGCTAATTACCTTCCTCCCAAATCTGCCTTTATTTATACCATTGTTGTTGCCCTAACATAAAGCGGAGAGTCACTTCTCAAATATTAAAGAGAATTTCCAGTTCCTTGTTCTAAAAATAAAAACAATCATTTATCACCCCATTTTACTGCTGCTTTCCCTCCCTCTCCTCCTATTATAGAACAAGTGACCAAAATAGCGGAGTATATAGAAAGGAAATCATTGGCTTGTATTTTCCATGCCAGCATTGAAGATATTACATAGACATTACTGCTATAAAGGGAATCTATCATTATGACAAACCACTGTACATCACAGCATCCTATACAGCCTAGGCTCATACATTTAAACAAATCCTCAGCACAGGAGAGAGAACAGCAGCTGCTGGGGATTGTCTACATAGGATACTAATGTATAAAATGCTATGAGAAGTATGGGACTCTGTTCACACTCTGTACCCAGAATGCTTCCTCTTACAGAACACAAAGTCAACTCTGTATCATTTACAGAAGACTTGAGAACCCCCTATGTATTATTAGGCCATGTTCCTACGCAGTATGAGACCGGCCGTACTGTGACCCAGACGGGTCACGAATGGCCGGCCTCTAAAAAGATCATCCCGGCCGGTACTGCAGTACCGGTCGGATGATCTTCAGTGCATCTGTGGGCGCCCGCATCAGAACTCCCCACAGCACACAATGGAGAGTACGGCCGGAGACACTCGCTCCATAGCCACTCGCTCCATTCACTGAATAGCGGCCACAGAAAACTGACATGTCAGTTGTTTACGACGGCGCTAGGGATCCCTGCCGGAGCGTATACTACGTGTATACGCTCCGGCGGGGATCCTATAGATGGCAAGGTACAGATATATTCGTAATAATCACTGCCGTTTTACGGTTTTACGAAAATATACGTTGTGTGAACATAGCCTTACACTATAAGCAGTGATCTTCTGTTTGTTGCCCTCCAGATAATGATAACTGTAGTTGTAGTTTTGTGACTGCTGGAATGCCACAACTTGGAGACCATCTCCACTATGAAGTCATGATGCAAGTTTCTTAATGAGTTACAATGCACTGTAAGCAGCCATGATGTAATTCTGGGCTCCTACTTCTGGATGGTCTGTTACGGAGGATTATCTCTTTCTTGCTGATTTTACTGCTGCCCTGTCTAATAATAACAGTAGCACGAAGCAGAAATATCGCCCCCCTCCCCCCCACAGCTTCATCTAATGGAAGTTTTACGACTGTACGAGGATTTCTCGTGCATCACACTCCGCTACTTCAATAACCATCCGGCTGAGCCTGGGGATCGAGGAAAGAGCAAATAAATCCAAGGTTTTATTCCAAGCTTCACTTCCTTCTGATTCTCTGGGGGTAAATTGGGGAGAGGAAAATTAACACTGTGAAAGCTGAATACACGTTTGCTTTGAACAATGGTCTTTGGATACTCTACCTTTGAATCTTTAAAGGGACATAACCTAACATTCCCCATACAAGACCATTATAATCAATGACCTTATAAGGAGATTGCTGTCACTAAGATTCTAAAAGACTGGCTGGCACAAAGGGGGCTCAGACACTTTAAGGGCCCCTTTACAAAGGATGACACTATTCTGCTAACAAATGCTGATCTTGCCGATCAACCCTCATTTACTGAGTCTTCACAAGGCTTAATTAATCATGTGACTTGGCTGCAAAAATGATCACTGGATCGTTGGTGTGACCCTTTAAAAGGGAACCAATCAGCATGATTGTGCTGATATGGTTCCCAGCAGCACAGTATAGATCTACTGTGCAGCTTACAGAGTATGCCAGCGGCTCAGCGTTCCTGTGTTGGGAAGGGGAAGGGTGAGGAGCAGCGAGAGAGCTCTGGCTGTGGCTTTTTTCTCCTAAACACAAAGGGGTCCAATGAAGATTTTTCATGACGCCTGACCCTTATCACCACCAACATCATCTGTTATCGGATGATCAGGAGAGCCCCATACACCTTAGATTGATTGAAGATCATCTTGTCAATAGCAGCAGATCCATGGTATCAGTTTTCACTGTACATCTCACAGATGGCCATTCAGATTGAGATCTGGGGAATTTGAAGGACAAGCAAACACCTTAAACCAAACACCTCACCTATCTGCCCCCCTTCCCTATCCCCCCCCCCCTCCCCTCAATCCCCCACCAGGAAGTGAAGTAAACTCATTCTTACCTAATGACTGTTGACCCCAGGAAGCTATTTTGTGACAATGACATCATCAAGAGGGAGGTGGGTCTAAGCCCTGTTAAGCCAGCCTCCTTTTGTCGGATGACTCAGGTTGCTCAGCTCTGATTGGTTGAGGAAGCTTTAAGCCATCTAACAGTTTTACAGAGTCAGTTAGACATCACAGGAGACAAGGTGCATCATGGGAAAGCCCAAACCAGGAAGTGAAGAAAAAATGAAGATACAAACTGGAGGTTCAGGGACCTGCAAACAGTAGGAAATTCAAACAGAGACAGATTGAGGAGGGATGGTAAGTGGGTAAACTATATTTGATTGATTGATTTTTTTTTAGCAGCGCTGGAGTACCCCTTTAATCTTTGATGTCACATGGCAGTATGTGGTGTTGCCAACCCATGGCCCCTAGTGCAGCCCACCACTCTCTGTCAAGATATGGGGGAAAATTTATGAAAGGGTGTAAATATACATCTGGTGTAAACTGCCCACAGCAACCAATCACAGGTCAGCTTTCAGTTCTGGTAGAATATAAGAGGAGCTGTGATTGGCTGCTGTGGACAGTTTACACCAGGTGTATATTTACACCCTTTCATAAATCTACCCCAAAGTGAAGTAAAGTGCAGGAATGAGACTTATACCCTCGAAACAGCATGACCAGCGTCATTCAAGCTTCAAATACAGGTTTTGTTTTTGCCAAAATGTTGCGCTTTCATATTAGATGTATTTTTGTATATTACAAGGTTGCAAAATGTTTCATTATACAGTGATTAGGACTGGAAACCTCTTTCAGCTTGGGAAAGCTAAGTAACATCCATGTCTGATGTGTACCAGCAGCTTCAGGGTTTTCTAAAACTTTCTGGTCCAAGACATAAACTCTGAGAAGGCCAGTGCTCCAATGTGCATGTATACTGTATACTTTGTGTGGATTCTATACATCTATGTATTTGTTATGTGACACATACTATGCTGTTGCACTATTTCTCCCTCTTATGCACAGCTGCTATGACATAAGCACTACACCTCTGACCAGGCTCATTACACTGTACATTCGCTTTGCCAAGTCTGTTGATGTCCTTTGTGATAACCCCGTCCATGCCACAGCCTGAAGAGCTCAGTTATTGACAGATCTGTCTATGCTGATGCCTCTCCTTTCTCTGGATCTTTCTGCCCTCATCCCATCTCTGATAAGGAATGAGATCTGGGATTTTGTTTTCTTTAGATAAATGTGTGTGGGCGCCTGTGAGAGATGAGGTACTGAATCTGGGAATCAATGGGGGATGCCACGACCACAGTTATCACAAAGCTACGGGATCAGACAATGAAGAATTGTTAATAGGGTCCCTAAAATGGCGGGTTATGAAAGGAGGGTAAAACTTGAACTGTTTAATAACCATCAACGTTCCTTTTATCACCCTCCTTATAAGTTTGCAAATTCTATGCCATATTTTATTCATTGGGATTCACACTACGTAAAAACATGGACGTAATTGCGCAAATAACGGCCGTTGCTATGAAAAACGGCCGTGTTTTTTACGAAGTGTGAACATAGCCTTAGGCTGCATTCACACGTAGGTGATTTGCAGCAGATTTGATGCTGTGTTTAGTTATTTAGATTCCGTTATTTAGGTATACTGCTATGTGGTCTGTTTTAGTGGCACTATGGGGACCTACACAATATTAGGCAGGTGGTTTTACCTTTATGGTCAATCTATTTATCTACTGATGTCCTTACAGAATAGGGCAGCTGTAAGGGTATGGCAAACTAGGTAGTTGCAGAAGGTGCTTGTTTCCAAGGATCATTTTAAAAGTGACCCCAAGGAGCAGTCGGTAGTCACATTATCCACTCCTTTCTCCTGCTCTGCCCTGATGTATAATTAACTCAGAGGAGAAAAGGAAAAGGAATCATTTTATAACTTGAGACTAAAAGACTTACCTAATTGGCATGCAGTTGCTCCTGGTGCCCGTAATTTGGGCAACTATGGATACAGCCACACCTGGTTAGTTCTGTGCACGAGTCCTATTCTGATCCAATAAGGCCAACACATGGAACTGAGCTGATGTGGTCATATAAATAGTTACGGGAACCTCCGACTGCAGGAGCTATTGGGTGAGGAAACATCATAGCAGGTACACCAGGACATAACAGGGACCTGAGCAGGTGAGTCTTAAGTAACACCAGAGACTCTACCATTACCTTCCATATTTTTTATGCATTTGTAATTTTATTTGTATAAATTAGATAGCATTATTTGTAGCAAGTATATAGGGGTTTTATGTGGTCACTATATGGCTGTATTATTTGGATATTTAAGTAGTTATCATTTCATCATTATATGGTGGGATTACTTGGGCATTAGCTGTGGCAAATATATGGCAATTTTATTTGGCAATACTTTTTGGAGCCTGATCCAGTTATTATTTAGGAATTGTCCAATATCATTATTTGCAAAGGCAGTTTGGTGTAGCTATAGATGACTCTCCCCTTAAAGGAGAAGTCAGGCGAAATTGAAACTATTCCACCAGGCAGGGGCAGGGAGGAACCTAATAAACAAGTACTACTTACCCATCCGTGTGCCTCCACAGCGCTGTCTTACAGCTCCGGGACTCCCACCGGGCTCCTACAGGTAGATCTCCTCCAGCAATGTCACAACCCAGCTGGTCGATTGCCACATCAGTCAGTCATTGATTGGGACAGGAGGGGCCCGGGAGCCTGTCATGCAGTGCTTTGAGGGTGGGAAAAGGTGAGTAACACTTATTTATTATGTTCGTCTTGCCCTTGCCTGCTGAAAAAGTTTCAATTTCTCTGGGCTTCTCCTTTAATGATTGAGCAGAGTGTTACTGTATTGCTCTGCCCAATCAAAGAAAGAACTGGGCAGCCATACAGTCACAGCCGCACAGTCCTCACTTACCCCTCTCTGCAATCATCACATGAATAGGGCAGGGAGGAAACGGGAAGCCACAGCCAGGTCAGTGCTGATGCCTATAGACCAGGTCTTCAGTGATAATACTTAACCCCTTTACTGCCTTAGACCTCCAAACAAACATACATATATCATAAAACTTTATATTATCTAGAGAAACAACTGTATTCAGCATGAGAATGACCTGAGAGTACCCATCCCCTCCTTACTTCTCCTCCCCTTGTTAAGATGAATAGGAATTGTACAGAGTCTGCTATAAATTGGTCTGTTTCCAAATGAAATAACCCAAGTTAGAATTAATCTTGTTTTCATTATGTTTTTAATGGAGCTACAATTATTAGAGTGCCTCTTAGATTTATGCTTTGACATTAGAGTAATTGGCTTGTGTTCTTAATTTTCATAATGGAATAAGCCCCATCGCTTTATACCGTTTGTCTCAGAGACAGAAAAAAATATTCATTAACCTCGGATACCACCAATTTGGGCAAAGCTGCAAAGAAGTCCTAGTGAAATCAGGAAACAGAAAGTGCTTAAAAGGGGGGTAACCCTCACAACTCTCCCCTCTATCAATAATTGTGCAGTTGCTGAGACAAGTCGGTGAGATGGTGGAGAGACTGAGCTATGAGTGAGCCAGACTAGAGTCTTTCTTTGAAAAGGCCCTATATATCCTGATACTCACCAGAGTATGGGTGTATCTAGCCCCACTTATTGGGAACAAGTGAATTGTTGGCACAAGAGTACTGGGGGATTGGTATGGTGACTACAATATTTCTGGTTATTTTAAGGGAACCTGTCACCCCCTGTACCGGGGTGAAGGCTGCCGGACCCCCCACTAGAGACCCTTATACTTACCCTTTCTCTCCAAGTCCTGCGCCTGGAGTTGCCGGGGACAAAGACATCCCCGTCGGAAGCCAGGCGTGCGCTGCAGAGATGAGTCCGACGCCCATAGAGAATGACGGCTCCATTCATTCTCTATGGGCATCGGACACATCTCTGGAGCGCGCGTGCCGGGCTTCTGCCGGGGATATCTCCGTCCCAAGACCAGCTCCAGGCACAGGACTTGGAGAGAAGGGGTAAGTAGAACCTATCACCCCTCCCCCTTCCCTGTATCCATCCCCTCCTTGGTTGAACTTGATAGACATGTGTCTTTTTTCAACCGTATTGACTATGTAACTATGTAAGTGTAAGGGTCTCTAGCGGGGGGTCGGGCAGCCTTCATCCCGACACGGGGGGGGGGGGGGGGGGGGGTGACAGGTTCCCTTTAAACTTTTATTGGTATTTGCCTATTTTTCTGATGAACCACAGGTGATTATTAGAAAAATCTGCATCAATTTGATTTGTTATATTTTTGCAGATTGGAAATTATCTATACCTAGTATTGGAAAGATGTCTAGGGCTCACCAATGAAGTTGAAGGACCCTAAAGTTCTATGCAAATATCACCTGTTTAGTATTTAGTTGTAGACATCAGGACATAGCAATATTTTATATCTTACTTTTACACAATAGATGTTTGTAAATTTGTGTGGCATTTTAATCCCGGAGCCTGGGGAAAATGGATGCAGTTCTTAGGCTGTCTGGAAAGCATGGAGACAACCATAGGTCCTTTACACAGGTTGATTATCGCATTTGAGCGATATTGGGCTCGTGTAAACACAGCGAACATTCAAGCAACGAGTGAGAAATCGTTCATTTTGATCCTTCAACATGTTCTCATCGTCGTTGGTCGTTCGCTAAAAACTCACAGATCACTGCGTGTAAACAGTCTTTCACTGATTCACCCTATGTGTGAGATGGGCTTAAGCGATCTTAAAACAATCGCAATAACAATTTTTTAAACGATTTTTAACATCGTCTAAACACTGATCGTTATGAATACAAATCAATTGGGCGAATTATAAACGTAGCATAAAGGCTGACTGCTTATCAACCCTCGTTTACGGCCTCCTGTCGGGCAGTATTAGGAGCCGTTACACAGAAGGATTATTGTGCGAAAAATCATTGTATAGTTGGAATTTAGGTGATAATCTTTCTGTGTATAGGCAGGCAATGATCAAACAAATAATGAAATTCTTTCAAATTTCATTGATTGCATCTTTTGAGCTGACCTTAAATCATTGTTAATCGTTCACTTGTTGTTTGGTGTATGTACACATTATTTGTTCGGTATTACAATAATTCGTATACTACACTATACAAATGATCATATGATGATTGTAAGTAATGAATATAGTTCCGTGTATTAGGCTCACACATATAATTTATGCATTTAGGACATTCCTGAAGCCGATGCCTCTGCTTCGACTGCAGGAATGTCATTTTTTTACGATTGACTTGCGGGCACCGTCAGGTGTCGTCCCTGCAGTAAAGAACTGAACCTGATTTTATTGCAATCAGCATCGGTTCTTTACATAAAAACAATGTTGTGTGAACATAGCCTTATGGTGAATGATTTCTGGTCATTCGCAGCAGTGCTCCTTTGCAATTGTTTATCGCTAATCAGAAAAAATGAAAAATCACTTTGTCTAATAGAACCGTTATGGGCCTATTACACAGGTCGTCTAGAGGAGCAAACGAGCGCTCTTAGCGCTCGTTTGCTCCTCGTTCCCCGCTCGCTGCCGCCGCTATTCAGCGCGGCTGCAGCGAGCGGGTGAGTGCGGGAGGGGGTGGTGGGGAGCTGCGGGGGGGCTGCCTGGGGGATCGCTGATCGTCCGGGCAGCCCATAGGATATAGCAGCGTCTGCTGCCGATGCTCCTATTCAATAGAGCGACAGCAGCAGATCGCTGCTATATCAGTCGCTTGTTTTTCAACATGTTGAAAAACAAGCGACTGCAACGATCAGCCGACATGAACGATGTCGGCTGATCGTTGCACTCTATTCCACGGAACGATTATTGTCCGTAGTGGCCGATATCGGCCAAATACGAACGATAATCGTTCCGTGGAATAGGGCCTTTAGGCCTTATTTACAAGTTGCGCAAAGTTGTACATGATTGCGAACCTGCAATCATTGATCAACTTCATTCTACTGCGGATCATTATTGCGGTATGGATCTAGAAGTCTATAGGATCCTTGTTTTTTGTGGACGTCACAGATGTCACAGATCAAATATGGGCAATCTAGTTAATTTTTTTAGCAGTTCAACTTTATTAACTAAAACTATACAATTTTAGCAGATGTGGGTGTACTACATTTGCAATTACTGATACTTTTTCACAGATCATGGAGTAAAAATAGCAGACCTATATGCGGACCTGAGAAATCACTGAACGCGTGAATGAGGCCTTAGAAGACTCTAAATTGTAAAATAAAAAATAAAAATGTAGAAAACCCATCACCAAATATTACCACACGCCAATATCTGTGTGGTAAAGTGTTGCAGCTTGTGGATAAGATTTGTGAAGATCCCCATGCATGATACTGTAATCTGCTCTGAATTTTCTATGCGTAAATCCACATAGAACATCTGCAGAATTTCTGCTATACTGTATGTAAATGCAGTTTTATACGCCATAATTGAACTTATTCTGCTGTTGGAATCACAGTGTGAATACATTACTTATCCTAAGTTACAGCTTGTGGTATGCTGCAGAGCTGAGCTTCAGATGACTACGATTTCTGCTGTAAATATGACCCTTCCTAGAGTGCAAATCACCAGCGCAAACTCTGAACACTCCCAACAAGCAGGAAATACTGAGAGAGATCTGGAGATTTAGTATGCCTAACATTACTAGACACAATACAACTGTAGCACACATTGCTGGACCAAAGAATAAACATCCTTATTCTCTTTATTTCATATCCAAATTAAAAACTGTATATTAAAAAATACATGAGTAATGCAAAGAAGGAAACAGTGGGTGAGCAGGAAAATGAATTGAATTGATCATTGTGCATAAAAGCACAAAGATAATAAACACATTGACACTAAATATATATATATATTTATATACAGTATATATATATATATATATATATATATATATATATATATATATATTCAAAGTGTATTTAATTGTAGCAATCTATTAGCTATACAGCTTTCTATATAAATATAGAAGATTATATATATATATATATATATATATATATATATATATATATATTTATAATTGCTGCTGTAGATGTGACAATCAATAGTAATCATCTTACTTGTTATAATTAACCGGGGAGGGATGGGGAGGTGCTAGAGGTCTGTTGAGGGGTATGAGGCAGACATTGCCTTTACCTCAGCCCTGAGTCTATACTCACTATCATTCACTCACAGTTTCTGATCGACCAATTCCAATAACAGAGCCCCATGGCGGATATGTCATATAAAACCCTCTAATTATCAGTCAATAATGGCTGCAGTTCTACTTGTAAACACCATTTATAAATCCTGGTTTGTGCTGTAATGTAATTAAATGTGTCCAGATGATAAATGGATGGAAATCTGATAAAATTAAACCATTATTACATCTATGTACAGTTACAGGAATAATGCAAAGTAATTCTTAAAGGGGTAGGTGACTGAAATGATGTATTTATGATGTTACTTTTAAAGTTACTGGTCACAAGTTTAGATATTTATCACTATCATATTAATACATTTTTATTACTATCAATTAAAAAACTAATTTCTGACATATTGCATTTTGTGCTAGGGACACTAGAGCACTGCTTGCTGTCATTCCATGTCTTCCACATCTCCATTTACAGCTGGTGCTGTGATGCAGACTGAATGTTAATAAAAAGTCCAAGAGGTAAGAGAAAGGCCTTGTGCACATGGCTGTTTTATGGATCAGTGTTGCACTTATCTGTAATATGGCTACCATAGAATGCGATTATACCATTTTCTTTTCTTTTGGACACTTTATAGTAAATTAGTTCTGGGGATGGGTCATGGTCACATGCTCCTCCATGTCGACAATCTCATGGACAGACTTACCACAGAGCAGGACAGCACAGCCTGGAGGAGGAGAGTGTGATTTTAGCCTATGAGGTACACAGGGAGCTCAAATCTCGTTCAGATTCCTAGGTTGTGGTCCTATAAAAATGCCTCTGATTAATAGTGGTTGAGCTAGAACTTGAGCTAAGTTAGAATGTAGCCAGGGGTAGTAAGCAGAATAGTAGTTAGGTAGTAGTAAGTGCGAAGATCAAGGTTAAAGGGGTATTCTGCTCAAATTAAATTCTTAATATGTTCCTGCCCTTGGGGAGAACATAACAGCCTATTCTTACTTTTCCACACTCGCCTGTTGTAGCTGATTATAATAGGTCCGTTTTGGGCGGTAGCCCAGAGCTCCTGGGGGGCCCATGGCCACCCAAAAAGTGTTTTACTTTCAGTGGTGTATTGTCTCCTGGCTACACTTCTGCCATGATTTGCAAAAAAACTCAGCTTTTTTACCACTAATTTGCACAAATCAGGGCATCATGACATTATCTATCCCGTACTATGAACACCACTCTAGTGCTGCCATAGTTACAGTGGGGTGGGGGGGCCCAGACTTATTGAACAGCCCGGGGCCTATGGTAAAGTTAATCTGCCCCTGCTCCCCTGGTGTCCTCCAACATCATCTCTGGGTCACAGGCTGAATGATCCTGCCTCCACTTCCAAGGTGGACTTCTTGTGGAAAGGTAAAAATAGGCTGTTTGTTAAATTGTCCCCAAGGGCAGCAACATAATAAAAGTTTAATTTGAATGGAATGCCCCGTTAAATTTAAGTTCAAAATCAGGAATGGTGATTGGGAACAGGAATCTCCCAATGGATATACCACAATTTAAAGGTAAGAGATCCATGGTGTAAGAAAATCCGGGGCGGCAACAGGAGGGTCACATGGTACAGACAGGGGG
This sequence comes from Dendropsophus ebraccatus, assembly GCF_027789765.1. Classification (NCBI taxonomy): domain Eukaryota; kingdom Metazoa; phylum Chordata; class Amphibia; order Anura; family Hylidae; genus Dendropsophus; species Dendropsophus ebraccatus. The sequence goes on along the minus strand of NC_091457.1, from coordinate 109,422,630 downwards.
TCAGGCAGGAAGCATAATCCAAAGAACAGGCACAGATACATGGAGAATCAGTAGGATCACATAAATGCACCTTCGCTTAGAATTCACAAATGCAACAACACTCAGGAAGAGCAGGTGGAGCTTGTTTAAAAATGTGCAGGTGGCTCTGCATTGGCAGAAGGAACCAGCAGGTAGAAACATGCTGCCTACATAAATCCAGAGCATGTACACCCTAGTGGCCAGAGGTAACTTTGCAGCAGTGACCAGAAGGAAGAAAAAGATGCCAGAAGACACAACAGCGAGTAGGCTCAGGATCAGCACAGAGCATAGCAGAGGAGCGGAGAAGAGCAGGACCTATTTGGCACCGTTCAGGGTAAGTAACAGATCACCACCGGCTGACCCCATACTACCCTACAATTGTTCGGTTGTTAGTTATTGACCACCAATCCTTCGGTAGTCAGTTATATGACCACCTAAAGTGCAGTAATAGGGACAAAGGTAGTGTATCTTTCAACAACAGACAGTACAATCAACTTCTAAGAACAGAAAGAAAAAAAAGAAATATCATATTTTATTACACAGTTTAATTGTGTTGCCGTTCAAAGAGATGTATGCTGGAATTAAATCTTTTTTATTATTATTTTTTTTAGCAACATTATCTGATGCATTAACATGAATTGATGTAAAAAAAACAGTGGAATAACACCTTCACCCTTGCTAAATCTGTGTATATATTTATATATGCACTGTTAGTTCACAAGGGTTTTGTATACCTCCCATCTTTGATAAGGGGTGACATTGTGAAAAAGACGACTAAACAAATACCTCTGTGACCACACCGCGTACTGTTGTGTCAGCAACTCGGCAATTGAACCCCTGAATGGTGCTCAGCAGCTCAAACATCTGCTCCTCATATCCAGCAGGAGCCACAAAACCATGAAATGAAGAAATCTATCGAAACAAAAATGTTTGGTGTAAAAGATTCCCACATAATAAATTACACATCTATCTATCTATCTATCTATCTATCTATCTATCTATCTATCTATCTATCTATCTATCATGATTTGGTACCAGTAACAGCTGAATCTTGTAAGAAGCTTGGCAGTCGGATAAGCAGAACACTGTCTATGAGAGGCACTGTTGTCTGTTCACTTTATGGTGGTATTATTTTGGCACTATTTGGTGTGGGGACATATCAATTCTTTGGGCAGATTGCGGAATTCCCCGACCATAGAATGGAGTCTATGGCGTGGGAGGGACGGAATCTGCAGCAGGTGATCCACCCGGATTACTCAGTGTGACCATACCTTAATACCACTAAGCTCTGTCTATATTCCTGCTAAGCCCCACCCCTTTGTTAAGTTCCCCCCGTGCATTAAGGTGTTTTGAACTTGACCTTGACCAGTGGGGTTGGCTGAATACTAGACTCCAATCTGACAGCTGCCTCCTCTCCTGCTTGGTGCTGTCTGAACGATATAGTTTCTATACCAATGTCTTACTATGTTGTAAAGTGCAAGGAGCGTGCTGCGCTAAGGAAAACCAGCTGTCAAGCTGCTCATGGACTGGTGCACTTAGTACACCAACCCATCTGGCATTTGCCCGACTTGCCAGATGGACAGTCTGGCCCTGACTGGAGGTATATGTGGGCAAGGCCTTCCAATGTATATCTCTTCTTGAAGTCTGCAGCACCTTTCAGTATGTCTTTATAGTGAGATATATTGGTAATAGACCCTTATTGTAAAACAATGGATACTGTGTAGCACCTTCTTTCATTGTATAACTTTACATGGAATAATATACTGTATAAGGCTATGTTCACACATTGCATGACACAGCCGTTCCGTGACCCGGCCAAGTCATGGAACAGCCGATGTCAGAGAAGACCATCGCGGCCGGTACTGCAGTAATCTTTACTGCAGTTGAATTTGGATGCGGGCGCATCCGTGCGCGCCCACATGCTGCACTCAATGGAGTGGGCGGCCGGAGCCGCATGCTCCATTGTGTGCACCGACAGGTTTTTGTGCGGCCGCTATTCAATGAATAGCAGACGCAGAAAGCTGACGTGTCAGTTTTTGCTGCGCCACTAGGGGTCCCGGCCGGAGTGTATACTATGTGGCTGGGATTCCATAGAGGGCAGCACATTGTAAGTTCAGTATTAGTCATGGCCATTGTTTAAATGGCCGTGATTAATTCTGAACTTACATTGTGTGAACATAGCCTAACTTTTTATGGAATAACGTTTTCTACTGCCCCAGGAAGGAAAGCTAGTTGCTATCACTGTAGCAGACCACCAAGTCAGTGACTACCCTCCAACTAACATGCTTCTGATGACATCTGCTCCTGATAAGAGTATTGGTGCTGGTGACAGCTGAGAAATTAACTCTTTATCTTATCAGCTATATGTAGACAGCTCAGGCTAAAATAATAAAGAAATGGTAATCTATCTAACAAAATCCATGTATCAGGTCCCATAGGAACACACAAGAACAAGGCGATCTGCAATGTCCAGAACTGAGCTGCTAGTGCCAGCAGCCACGATACCTTATGTTCTGCCTCAGCTAGCACTAGAGGTGAGTTGTAGTTGTGCAGTTTTGTTGGAGGCACCTGTTGTAGAATTAAACAGAACCTGATTTGCCAAGAACTAACAATTCTGGAGCATCTAATCTCTACATTGTTATGTTTAAATTGTCATGTCAGAAATTTAAAACTTTTTTTATTTGGGAGGGGTCTAATTCCTGAATCTTGTGAAAGAGCTGGGTGAAGCAACCCTCCAACGCAGTGCACAATCTGTCTCGTTGCAGGAAACAGGCTCTATAGACTTACAACAGAGCCTGTCTTCCACAATGAGTTGAAGCGAGGGGCAAGCTGGGAAGTGACGCACACAAGCCTGGTTCTCTCCTGGATATATTTAGTGATTGGTGATGGTGTCAGGCCTAAGACCCTGATCAATCAAAACTCTTGTCTACATCTGTGACATCTACATCTGTGGCTGACAATAAATTGGGAGGCTTTGGCCAGTGGGAAAAAAAACAAAAAGACAACATTTTTTAGAATACCTATCACCAAACCAAAGCATAAAATGTTGTTATGTATTATATGCGTATCCGTGCTGTCAGTTACCCTTTAATGTTCCTTTTTTCATAGTTGTTTACAGTTACATTACTGTATTTGTGTTCTGCAAAATATTCTTTAATAAGCACATTAAAACACATTGGGGGGCATTTATTAAGTCCGGCGTTTTTTACGTCGGACTTAAAAATGCCCCCGCAGCTCCGGCGCTACGGAGATTTATGTAGAGGCGGACTGCCTCTACATAAATCCCGTGCGCGCCGGTGCGCACCGCCGAAAACCTACGCCAGCTGAGGACTGGAGTAGGTTTTCGGCGTATATTTGGGCGGAACGGATGGTAAATTGCGCGGACTCTGAGTCGGCGCCCTCCGTTCCGCCCACTACACGCCCCCTTTCCGCCACCCTGGCGTACTCGGCGGAAAGTGCCGATTTGCGAATATTTTATTCGCAAATCGGCCATTTGCGTAAAAAAAAAACGCAAATCGGCACTTTCCGCCAAAAATCATCCGTTCGCAGGATGATACATGTGGCCCATTGTGATAAAGTTTAGAGAACCAGTCTTTCCGGGCAGTGTAAGCTGTTTTACTGTTTCTCTCCATTATTAGATGCCGACTTTACAAGCTTGGTTATTAAACTAGGACTTGAGCGCAGACCTCGCCTTCTAAGTACAGAAACAAGTGAGGTGTCAGCGTGTTCTCCTATCTGTCTGCCATCAGCCGCGGTCCCACAAGATGCAGGAAATGAAATCGATGAAGCACAGTATCATGTAATGATGAGTAAGACACTTCCTATTGTCTGGGGAGACCTGCTGGGTTTTTAAAGCGGCAGCGACAGCACAAGAGTGAAGGGGAAAATTACATGTTTAATACTTCTCATTCTGCAAGCACATTACTTGCAGCTGTATTGGGCACATCAGTAAACAGGGCATCTAGGGGGCACATCTTCCTGCCAGGTAAATAGGCCAAATTTATACCATCAAGGACTCAGCCTGACCTCATTAGCATTGGCGTGAGCAGATGAGAAGAAGAGATAAACTTGCATGAATGAAGGCTGCTTGGGGAGATGTGAAGCTGCAGCGTCTAGTCCTATAAGACTTCAACTTGTATATCACACTGTACTTTTCTGTAGAACTAGGTCATGAGAACTCATTTGAATGTGGCCTAACACTTACATTAAAACCATGAACAGGTAATGTGCATAAAATTGATTCTTACTTAGTTTTCCACACTCTGATTCCAATTTAGATTTTTCATTGCTGCTAGAACGTCATAGTTATTACATTTCTGCCTGCTTCAGTGCTGGAGCTGCCTGTCCAATACTCTGAGCCTGGGGACCCTTCCTAAACTTATCAGGGTGGGCAACCAATCATCAAAAACTAGAAGGACATATATAAAGGTGCACTTAGCAGGAAGTGAGTCAATGTGTGGCTAAAACCACATAGCAGATTATACAGTATGTGACTATGGAAAGAAGAAGACTTGGCTGGAAGGATGGAGTAGTTTCCAAAGAAGGGACCTGACCAAGGTGGAGCCTTATTGAATCTCTCAGTGAATCAGTCGAGCAGAGAGCTATTGGCTCTTTGGAGAGTAATAAAATTATTTTTCCTGTTTTAATTAATAACAGGGCTTAATAATAAACATATAGAGGGAGATGTTTGGCTCAGTTTCCCCTAACAACCAGATTCCACTTTTTATTCCTCACAGGCTCTTTGGAAAATGAAAGGTGGAATCTGATTGGTTGCTAGGGACAACACTCTACATCCAGCCACTGCAAACAGGTATAGACCCCTTTGGTTTCCTTTGGGGAATCTAATTAGACCACAGGAAACTGTCCTACTAGGATAACCAATACATTCTGCAAAGACTAGACCGACCAGTATCTATAGGGGCATTTGTTGTACCATGGGAGCCATTACAGAACTGAAGGTGCTGGTTAATGGAATAATCTATATAATAAAATCCTGATCACATTTCTTTTGTGGTTTGCCTCATAAACAACTATAACACACTGCTGAATCTATCATAGTACAGATGCTAATGACAACCAATGTACTCCATCGACTTTTAATGAATTCCATTGGGTTTCAATGTGGTTTCAATTTAACATGAAGAAAAGTACTCCATAGTATGCCATTGTTCCCATCATATATTAAGGTATAGGTGCCATCAGGCCAAATTCTGTGGGATTTCAACTTCCCAATCCTTTTGCTTAAAGGGGTTGTCCGGCGATAAAAAATTATTCACAGAATAACACACATTACAAAGTTATACAACTTTGTAATGTATGTTATGTCTGTGAATGGCCCCCTTCCCCGTGTCCCACCACCCCCACCCGTGTACCCGGAAGTGTGGTGCGCTATACATTACCTGTCGCGTGCCGACCACGGTCTCCGATCGTCAGCAGTGACGTCTTCTTCGGGAGCTTGGCGGATCTTCCCGAGTGCCGGCCGCCCTCTGCAGCGTCATCCGAAGCTCAGCCGCGATTGGCTGAGCATAACTGTGCTCAGCCAATCGCGGCTGAGCAGCTGATGACGTGGCCGCGTCATCAGCCGCGATTGGCTGAGCACAGTTATGCTCAGCCAATCGCGGCTGAGCTTCGGATGACGCTGCAGAGGGCGGCCGGCACTCGGGAAGATCCGCCAAGCTCCCGAAGAAGACGTCACTGCTGACGATCGGAGACCGTGGACGACACGACATGCGGTGAGTATAATGCACCACACTTCCGGGTCTAGCGTGGGTGGGGGGAAACACGGGGAAGGGGGCCATTCACAGACATAACATACATTACAAAGTTGTATAACTTTGTAATGTGTGTTATTCTGTGAATAATTTTTTATCGCCGGACAACCCCTTTAATATAGAAAATTGGGAGTCACTTAAGGCTATGTTTCAGCAATGTAAAAATAAGTGCAAATAACGTCCGTTATTAATGAACAGGAACATAAATAACAGCTATTATTTGCACTTATTTTTACATTGTGGGAACATAGCCTAAAACTTAACTTTTAATAATGATACTTAAGATACACCAATTATAGTTAAACCATGATCAAAAAGAAGAAAAGTTAGGTTTTATTTGAATTATGCCGGGAGGTGTTCTTTATTCAGTTTGAGTGTACTGGAATTGAACAGATCTATTGCAATCCTTTTGTTCACAGAAATAGGAGCTGTTTTCTCTCCAATCAGAACTATACTTGCTTGGCTGAAGACTGGGGATCGGGAAAGATAGTTTTTGCCAATCAGGTATCTTAAGTGTATAACCAGCTTTGTAGAGACTAAATGAAGCTAGGTAGCAAGGAGCAAATTTAGCCACCATTAGAAAAGCCTGTGGGCTGGTAAAGTAGGCTGAAAAACAAGTGGAGCCAGGGTGATGCTGTGCACCAAGCCTCAAGTATAGCTGCTGTAGGACAGGATGCCAAGTTGGTACATTGAGAGGCCCTAGTCCCACTGTAAGGGCTGGGGAAGCTAGCTCTGTATGCCAAATTCAACAGAAGTGGGAAACTTGAGTTTGAGAGGGGCGTTTGCAGATGGAAGCTCAAGGACCTCCTCTTCACCCAGGTTAAATGTATGGGTGCACACCTAATGGTCCATATCACTACATACACGAATATGTATAACTTATACCAACAACCCATATATCATTATATACCTGAAAATGACCAAGTTATACCAGCATGGTCCTTATCACTATATGAATTTGAATATACTCTGTAGTATTAACCCTCATCGAGAATAATTAGTAATGCACCGCTGAGGTTTCAGTTTTGTCCATCTGCTTCTTATCTCCAATGAATTGGCTGCAGGAAAACTGCGCCATATGTGAGTAACAAAAGAGTTAAGGCACCTGACTCCCAGTATCTGAGCTCATTGTCGGCTCTTTGTTAAAGTCTTATCAAATCTCACTGAGACCTTTATCTGCCATTTAGAGAGAAAGGAGCTGTGACATTTTCCTAGCTGGCTGGGTTTAATAGAATGTTCCATAGAGGACAGAAACATTGTACCCTGAATTCCAAGTGGGAGAGAAAGTTTACAAATGGCTTAAACATTAGAACATCAGTCACAATGCTACATATATCATCACTGAGTATCACTGTACAGCGGACACTGGCTGCATCACTAATCATGTCATGGCATTTTAGCTGCTATTGCAATGTCACAGGTGGTGGCAGAGGTGCAATGTTATAAAGGGGGGACATTACTCCAAAAATACTTGGTAATAATTTAAAAAAATTATATTCTGGTGAAAAAAGGCACAATGTACATTCTATTCATTAATTTCGTCTGGCTGGACATCTCATATTAGGTCCCAGAGCAGCAATCCCTGGGAGCCACAAAGCTGAAAGCTTCCAGGATTTGCTGCTTGTTCGCTTTCTGCAGCTATTTTTCTCTGGGATCTATGGTCTTTACACCAGGCACCAGTCATCTGCTGTAGTTAAACAGAACATGCCAGCCTATATTGTAGGAGAGTAGGACTCAAAGCTTGCTGATGGTTTCCCATAGTAGCCAGCAAAATAGTGAATACATGTTTGCAGTGTAATCCAGACTACAACCTCCATCTCCACTACTGCTGAGCTACAAGTCATTGCATTTCCAGATTCATTGATGAATAATTTTTAAAGCCATATGCAGAATGTTGGATAAAATAGACTTTTATCAACCATTTCCAGTTTACAGGGGAATGTAGCCACTGGTTTCTATCTTTGGTGTGTCATTTTTTGCATTTGGTAGAGGAGGGATGGGTAGTGACCAGCAGAGCAAACATTGTGTTGCTTCCTTCCTTTTGCTTACAATAAAAAAGAGAATACACAAGCAGACAAGGAGCTAATGGCAGTTCAGAGCCTACGATCCCCTGAGGAGTGAGAAATCTAATCCAGTATATGAGATTATAATGATTCTCTGTACTAGTCCTTAGACCTCTGTGCCCGTGTTAAATGAAGCACAGCTCCCACAATCTGTGTGCCCTGCTTCAGCAGGCTCTGCAAGTGTGACAGATGCCAACTGGGATGGGCAAATTATTAACACACTGAAAACTCATCCTTATCCTATAAACCTAGGATGGAAGGAACTGCCCTTTGTGACACCCAGCGCCCTGGGGAAACTTTTTTAACTGCATCTCCAAGAGGCTGCTGCAATTTAAAGTACAATCATATAAAAGGTAGATTTATGTCTCAATATTACTGATGTGCCGGTCCCCATAAACAAGGATATAACTTCTATAATATTGCCCAGTAAGTACAAAAATATAACTACTATAATACTGTTCCTTATGTACAAGAATATAACTAATATAATACTGCCTCCCATGTACAATAATATTAATACTATATTACTGCCCCCATGTACAAGAATATAACTAATATATTACTGCCCCCATGTACAAGAATATAACTACTATAATACTGCCCTCTATGTGCAAGAATATAACTACTATAATACCGCCCCTATGTACAAGAATATAACTACTATAATACTGCTCCCTATGTACAAGAATATAACTGCTATAATACTGCCTCCTATGCACAAGAATATAACTACTATAATACTGCTTCCTATGTACAAGAATATAACTGCTATAATACTGCCTCCTATGTACAAGAATATAACTACTATAATACTGCTCCCTAGCCCGACAAAGCGCCGTAGTAGGCGTGAAACATTGTTGCTCTTGTGAACGCACCTGTTTCTCCACCCTCCCTCTCCCCGCAATGCTGGCTCTGACGTACCTGCAATAAACCACCCGCATCTTTCAAGCTTGGTGAGTGCGAGATTCTGTTTCTTGAACTGTACATTGCATATCCCGCTCCATTTAGTCTCTGCACCGCCGCTTTGTGGTTCAGATACGTTGATTTTGCTACAGACTCCAGTCCCTGGTTTCCTTACCCACGGTGTATCTTGCGGCTGGTGCCGGTCGATTCGCTCTCCACCCCTCTATAACTACTATAATACTGCCCCCATGTACAAGAATAAAACTACTATAATACTGCCCCTATGTACAAGAATATAACTACTATAATACTGTCCCTATGTACAAGAATATAACTAGTATAATAATACTGCTCCTATGTACAAGAACATAACTACTAATGTTTATTTATTAGAAGTTACAGTCATATATATATATATATATATATATATATATATATATATATATATATATATATGATCATTACTGACAAAGTCTTTTCCTCCATGGGTTTACTTGCCACCACATTGCTGACGGTCCTTGTTTCTGTGACAGGAGATTCTTCCCCATGGTCTCGTAGACTTCTATCCGCCCATCTTTTTCCTTGTCAATGGCTTCTGTAAACAAGCCGTTAAATCAAATAAATGATATAAATTGCCTCCTTCATCACTGAAATGAATCGCTTAGGGTCTATTCACACGTCAGTATATTTTTCCAATCCGCAAATTTCAGTCAGTATACAATCCGCAAATTCAGTCCGTATTGCATCCGTATTGCATCCGTATTGCATCCGTATTGCTTCAGTAAAATACAGACCCCATAGAGTTGTATTGGATGTGTCAGTTACTGTCCGTACTAGGGTCTGTCCTTTTTTTTTTGCGGAACGGATTGCAGCCCAGTACACAACACGGATGTGTGTATAGGTCCATTGAAATACATTGGTCCTATATTATTGCGGATCCGCAATTAAGGACATGAACAGGACGTATGAATAGAGCCTTAATATGCAGGCAAACATGACTTAAAGTGCATCATAAATCATAAAGGAGAGACCCTCACCATGGGCAACTGAGCAGCGTTACACAATGTCCTGATGGAGAGACCTGCAGAGGAAACACTGGATGGCAAAATCTGAACATGATAGGGTCAATGTATTGGGGGTCATTATATATAAGATGCAATTATTATAAACAATACTGGGGGGGGGAGTATCACACATCTCAGCAAACAACATCATATATAATCGGCTTAGATATACTTACTCAAGAGACAATATCACAAATTATAGTACTTGTCAATTCAAAAGATTTGTTAATAACTTGTTTTATTAGATTAACCCCTCAAAGTGATGACCATGTGATTTTAGTGCTCTCACTGCTGTTACTGCGCCCCTGAGAGACCTCTCAATTTTCTACAGTTATTTGTCATACACCTGAGGGAGCATTAGACCGTTCCTCACATGTGTAAGCATAGATACACTGGCTCCACCATTGGCTCCAGCTGAGAAGACCATAACTGACTTAAAGGGGTTATCCGTGTAACAAAAACAATATTCTAAACAATCCCCCTTCCCAAATACCACCTCCTGTCTAATATACATGTATAACCAATCTTGCACCCTTTGGCTATGTTCACACTGCGTCACGGAACGGCCGGTCTTAGCTCGGATCATCCCGGCTGGGTGATCTTTCCGGCTGCGGAGCTCTGATGCGGGCCCATCAGCGTGCGCCCCCATCAGAGCTTCCCATAGCCTACAGTGAAGCAAGCGCCGAAGCCGCTTGCTTCACTGTGTGAACTGACAGGTCTTTCTGCGCCCGGAATTCACTGAATTCCGGCTGCAGAAAACTGACATGTCATTTTTTTCCGGCGCCGCACGGGATCCCGGCCGGAGCACATACGATGTGTGTATGGCCGGGATCCCATTAAAAATAAAGCTATGTCCCACCCCGCAAAACTACGGCCGTAGTTCTGCGGCCAGAACTACGGCCGTAGTTTTACGTAGTGTGAACATAGCCTTTTCCTGTTTTTTTTACTCATAACTGGGTGTCTAAAATATTCTTCTCAGTGTCCTCTCTGACAACACGCTGCTCCCTCTTCCCCCTCCCTTTGTAGATACATGACACGTGATCTCCTTTCTTGGGGCTTGGTTAGCTGTCTATTGATTTGGCAACCCAGCCCTCAGCAGACCTCTTCTGCGTCACCTACACAGTACCACAGTGCCTGCTACAGCTCTCTCCTGTAACCTAGAACAAACCCCCTCCATGCTCCCTCACCCCGCACCCACTGTCATCATAACCAGTCCACACCCAACCCAACATCAGCTGGCGGCTCCCTCACTCCATGCCCCCGCTGTCAGCATTACCTGTCTGAAACACCCCCGGAAGCCCCCCTATCAGCAGCAGCGCACCACAGGGCCCAGCACCCTCATCAGCCACAGCCATCACAATGCGGAGCCCAATACCACCACCACCCAAACACCACTAGCAGCGCATCTCCCAACCCCCCTTGGCCGGCATTACTATAGTTAGAGTCACCGGTGTGGTTTCACGTTGCTTTCATGTCCCTGTATGCTGACGCACAATTGACATAACAGGCGCCGGCATGCAAGGGGAAGTAAGCAACGTGGGACCACACCAGTGACTATGACTAAGGTAGTGCTGGTAAAGGGGGATTGGGGGATGCGCTGCTAGTTGCGTTACGGGTGGTGGTAGTAGGCTCTGCACTGATAGGCTGTGTGTGTGTGTGTGGGGGGGGGGTTGGTTGGGGTGTGATGATGGGGGTTGCCCGGCTGTTTGTGTTTGGGTGATTGTGTGATGGTGGGAGTAGCTGGGATTTCTCTGGGGAGTCTCTGTTATATCAGCTCTGCTACAATATGGGCTCTGCTATATTATGTGCGTATAAGCTCTGCTACATCATTGGCTCTGTTATATCATGCTCGCATCAGCTTTTCCACGTCATTGGCTCTGCTACATCATGTGGGTATCAGCTCTGCTACATCATCAGCTAGTATGGAATACATACTGGGGTGATTTGATGCAAAATCAGTGAAAAACATTCCTGTGTTTACTGTGGAATAGAAATGACAGCTATGGGCAGGGAAGAAAGCTAAGGGGGCAGGTTTGCAGATAAATCAATCAAAGAGAAACATTGCATTTTGGGAAATGCAGTTTCCCTGCCGGGGCCATCTGACTTTTAGAAAAATTGTAACTCAGGAACAGCTATAAAGACAGGAGACAGCTCAAAATACTCAGGGGGTAAGTAAGAACAGTTAGGTTTGGGAGCATTTCATTGTTAGCTCTTAAGCAGATAACTCCTTTATGGTCCCTATACATTTTTTTACTTATTTCAGCCATCAGTATAAAGTGTATGGGTGTCTCCCGAGATTCTACCGAGAGATGACGTTGGGCATAATGGAATTCCACTGCCCAACCCCTTTATTTTGGAGAGATAAGGCATGCCAGAACTATCAGGTAGTACATTACGCCTCCACATAGAGAATACAGGAACATTTGGCCATGCAGAATGTTCATGTGTATGGGGAGGAGGGAAGAAATAACTTTTAGCAGTCAGTTATTAAGGGGGTATAGTCACCTTGAGGTATACTGGCTCAGCAGACAACATACTACAGGATAAGCTTTGATACACCCTCTCATCAGACAATATCACAAAAAAAATAATTTTTTTGAAGTACAGTAAGAGGTATACAGTTGCAGGCCATATGCATAATTTATATTTATTATATGATTACAGATTGTCTAATGACTTCATTTCTGTACCGTAAATAACATAATTTACTAAGGTGTCATAAAAAATAGACACATTCTAAATTGTTGGGTAGTAATTAGTAGGAAAATCCCACAAGTCTGAGGGTGCATTCACACCAGGGCCGGGACAAAGGGTAGGCCAGGGTAGGCGATGGCCTAGGGCGCCATCTAGTGGTAAATTACAGGGGGGCGCAATTGCAGTCTCTCTGAAAAATAATTTTTTTTTTACTCCAGGCTCCTGTATTCTGCCTCCTGGTGGCTGCCGAGCGCTGCTCCTGCGCGCTCACATACCATCAGCGCCCTCATATCCCCCTCACCTGCAGCAGCATCAGCCCTGAAGCTGCTGCAGGCTCCAGCCCTGCGCTTCTGACAGCAACCCCCGTGGATCTAATATGCCTACGGGCGGGACGGGCTCCGGCCGCTAGCAACGCCCTAAAGTAGGTGAGGAGTGCAGCTGAGTAGTGAGGCAAGCTGCCTCATGATCAGGATGGGGGGGGGGCAGTATGTGTCACAGGCAGGAGCACACAGACAGCGTCCTGCAGCGTCTGGCAGTGATCCCTGGCTGCTGCTATTAGGGGTCACACAGAGGCTACAGGACGTGGGCTCCGGTGTGTGCTGGACCCCCTCCCCCCTGCACCATGTGATTTCCCTGCCTCTTCCTGGTGAGACTAGTGTGGCAGTCGGGACGATGGAGGAGACAGCTGCTGTGAGAGGACCAGAGCCTGCTGCTTCTGCTGCCATGGACCAGGACTACTACCCCCAGCATGCTGCTAGATGGAGTAAGTATACTGTACATGTAGTGTGTGTATGAATGTAGGTATATGATGCATGAATGTAGTGTGTGTTACATGTCATGTGTGTAGTGTGTGGACTACTAGATGGTTTGGATTTGTATGTGTTTTCATGGATGTGTGTGTATATATATATATATATATATATATATATATATATATATATATATATATATATATATATATTAGTGTATGTGTGTATGTGTATCAGCACTGCTGACTCCACTGTCCAGCAGAAGTGTAGCAGTGAATGTACTGTACATAGGAGCTGCAGCCGTTCTCTGGCCTCATCAGTCCTATGTAATTGCTGCAGTTGATCAGTGATTGGCTGCAGCTCCTATGTATAGTGTATGATGATGTCACTATTTATTGAGAAAAAAATAAGGTAGTATTGAGTCCTTAGGTGGCCACTGTATGGCGGTAATATTGTTCTGTATATGGTATATATAGAGTCATTATGTTGCGGTTCCTGTATGGCGGTAATATTGGTCTGCATATAGCGTGTATATAAAGTCATTATGCAGCAGTCACTGTATGGCGGTAATATTGGTCTGTATACAGTGTATATAGATTCATTATGTGGCTGTCACTGTATGGCAGTACTATTGGTCTGTATATAGTGTACATAGGGTCATTATGTGGCTGTCACTGTATGGCAGTAATATTGGTCTGTATATAGTGTATATAGGGTCATTATGTGGCTGTCACTGTATGGCAGTAATATTGGTCTGTATATAGGGTCATTATGTGGCTGTCACTGTATGGCAGTACTATTGGTCTGTATATAGTGTACATAGGGTCATTATGTGGCTGTCACTGTATGGCAGTAATATTGGTCTGTATATAGTGTATATAGGGTCATTATGTGGCTGTCACTGTATGGCAGTAATATTGGTCTGTATATAGGGTCATTATGTGGCTGTCACTGTATGGCAGTAATATTGGTCTGTATATAGGGTCATTATGTGGCTGTCACTGTATGGCAGTAATATTGGTCTGTATATAGTGTGTATATACAGTAGAGTCATTATCTGGTGGTCAGTCTATGGCGGTAATATTGGTCTGTATATAGTGTGTATAGTGTCCTTATGCAGTGGTCAGTCTATGGCGGTAATATTGGTCAGTATATAGTGTATAGAGTCATTACCACTATAGAGTGACCGCCACATAATGACTCTCTATGTACATTATATACAGACCAATATTACCGCCATACACTGACGACCACATAATGGCTCTATATATACACTATATACAGACTAATATTACCGCATAGAGTGACCACTGTATAATGACTCTATATATACACTATATACAGACCAATATTACCGCCATAGACTGACCACTGCATAATGACTCTATATACACTATATACAGACTAATATTACCGCATATAGTGGCTGCCACAAAATATATGTCTGTATAAAGTGTATATAAAGTCATTATGTGGCGGTCACTCTATGGCGGTAATATTAGTCTGTGTATAATACATATAGAGTCATTATGCAGTGGTCAGTCTATGGTGGTAATATTGGTCTGTATATGGTGTGTATATATAGAGTCATTATGTGGTGGTTACTCTATGGGGGTAATATTGTTCTGTATATGGTGTATAAATAGTCATTATGTGGCGGTCATGGTGTGGTGCTAATATTGGCCTGTATATAGTGTCATTATGTGGTGGTCATGGTGTGGTGCTAATATTGGTGTGTATATAGTGTCATTATGCGGTGGTCTCTCTATGGCGGTAATATTGGCCTATATATAGTTTGTTTTCTTAACGGTATGGAGGTAATATTTGGTCCTGATATAGCGATTTTTTATTTTTTTCCCCTTAAACAATGATCCTTTTATATTAAATGTGTTTAAAAGTGTGTATACATGACTTTTTTATGCAGATATATGTGTTGTTTTTTTTTCCCGGGGGGGGGGGGGGGCGCCATTTGCCTTCTCTGCCTAGGGCACCAAAACTCCTTGTCCCGGCCCTGATTCACACATAATTTCATTTATTCAATATAAAGCCAGGCATGGATTTGCAAAGAGGAGACATCGCAGTCTTTCCTTTATAAGTGTCCTCCATTTATGATCTGTTCCTGGCTTTGTATTCAAAAATGGCAATTTAACACCTGAACATGGGAACACACCCTTATCAATCTTACATTTAATAATAAGAGGATGCTTCATTGGAATTACACTTTGTTGAGAGTCACAAATGATGTGATATTTACCAGTAATGGCTTTTTATGTTTCTTCAACAAATAGTGTTGCCCTAATTGGGGCAGTAGAAAATGAAACTTCTAATAATAACAAGTAAGATTTGTAATGTTTCTAATTTATAGAATAGAATAATAGATACAGGATGGAATTGCAAAAACATGCCCGGATTGGTAATCTGGCTAACTGGGCAAATGCTCGCTGGGCCGCCAGGATCTTCACTCAGCCGCTCTGCCATTCCCCTTGTCAGCCCCCACACTGTGTAGTAGACATGCTGAAGAAGCTGCCGGGAGCTGGAACAGGAGGAGTAAGAAGACGCCGCTGCTAAGGAGCGATGTGACAGGTGAATATGCTTCTTTTTTGTTTTGTCTTTGTTTCACACGGGCTGGACAGTGTGGCGATAAACAACAAATATGAGAATCTTACAAAGGGGGTGCCAAATGGGGATGTTATAAAGGGGGGAGGGCTAGTTTATATGGGAATATGACAAAGTGGGGTGACTTTTTTAAATGGGGATTTTGCAAAGGAAGGGCCTTTATATAGGGATGTTACAAGCTAGGGAGGGGGTTATTACTATTGCAAAAGGAGGGGGGAATTTTCTAGATGGGGATGTTACAGAGGGAGGGGAACTATTCTATATGGGAATATTATAAAGTAGGGGGACTTTTTTTGGGGGGGGGGGGTGTTACAAAGGGGGGGGTGCTATTCTATATGCGGATGTTACAAAAGAGGGGCCTATTCTTTATGCGCATGTTACAAAGGTGGGGGGAGGGGAATATTCTATATGAGGATGTTACAAGGGGGGGGGCTGATTCTGTATGGGGATATTACAAAGGGGGGGGTGCTATTCTATATGCGGATGTTACAAAAAAGGGGCCTATTCTTTATACGCATGTTACAAAGGTGGGGGGAGGGGAATATTCTATATGAGGATGTTACAAGGGGGGGGCTGATTCTGTATGGGGATATTACAAAGGGGGGGTGCTATTCTATATGCGGATGTTACAAAAGAGGGGGCTATTCTTTATGGGCATGTTACAAAGGTGTGTGTGTGGGGGGGAATATTCTATATGAGGATGTTACAAGGGGGGGGGCTGATTCTGTATGGGGATATTACAAAGGGGGGGCTATTCTATGCAAGGATGTTATAAAGGGGGGGGGGGAGCTGATTCTTTATGGAGATAATACATCCAATATGTCCAATAATATGAATCTGATTGGATTTGCTCTGTAATTGTTTGCTCTATCCCTGCCAGGAGTTTATATCTTCATTACTTTCAGGAGTTTATTTCTTCTTCTGACAAATTCCTGTTTTTGCCTCAAGAACTAATGTAATCACTAAACCAAAATCAGCTATTCACTTGCCTCCTAGACGCTGCATTTGGCGCTATGGCACAATAATTTGGCAAGAGGAATTGGCATGTGGGATATTGGAAATGTATATAATGCAATCAGGGCCAGGCTGAGTTGGCTCCCTGCTGTGATAATTAAGACAGATTCCCCCTAATTGCTTACAAGTATCATTACAAAGCAGGGTAATTATGCCAAGCACCGGGCCAATAAATATTAATATCAGCTCAGTCTGTTGTGCTCTGCGCTCACACAAGTCCCTGCCTAGCCATAGACTGAGCCGTGCCAAGCCCAGGATACCTATACCCACCTCTGAGCATGGGGGAAAGAAGGCACAGGGGTGCACCATGTCATCTGTCAGCTGATGCATCTCCTGTCTCTCCAAATCTGCCAGGATTTTATATGACGCATCACTATATCATGTAATTACATTCCTGTCAAGATTTACATCTCTATTTTAGAATTGCTTCCCTTAAACTGAACATCATGTTGTTTTCAGGTGGAACGTTCAGTGATGGCTCATTTCTTACTTCATCTTGAGATTATGTTCACACATGGTACTTTAAGTGTAGTCTTTTTACAAATAAAGTGCACCTAACATGTTTAAGCTTTTTTTTAACTTTGTGGAGCATCTTTACGGACATTTTCTTGGCCCATTTTAAGGTAATTTTATGCAAATCGGGTTTTTGCTAGCAAGTGTTTTGAAGCATTTACACACCGTACTATATATGTAAAGTGGATGTATTTATTTATCAATGGATATATGTTTTTATTCCTCAAAATACGCTCTAAAAAACTATGTCTGAACATATTCTTGAAGCATGCCAGTGTCAACTATTAGCTGTTATGTGGCACTAGATTTGTCACAGTGTGTATAATCTAGTATGGACACTGTAAATCAGAACATGTCTAACATGCATTGTATTACTTATCATGTGCATACCATGTATTTGTAAAGCCTTTAGACCTTTGGGCATTATGTGTCATTCTTTTCTGCAGATCCTCTCAAGCTCTGTCAGGCTAGATGGGGAGCATCGATGAAAAACCATTCAGATCTCTCCAAGTCATTCAGGTCTCTCCAGAGATGTTTGATTTGGTTCATATCTGGACATTCACACACTCCGGCGTTGTGTTGGCTGTGTGCTTAGGGTCGTTGTTCTATATATTGCTGGGGCTGCGTAGAAAATAATAAACAACACATACTCACCAAAAACACCCCCTGGGATCCTCCTGTGATGCTCCCACACCACACACTCTAAAAAACCTGTATAAAAAAGCAAAAGAAAAAAAAAAAAGAAAAAACCTGGAGTATCCCTTTAAAGTCGAACTCCAGTGGGAAAAAGCTGTTTTCAAATTAAATGGCGTCAAAGTTATACAGATCTGTAAATTACTTCTGTTTACAAATCTGTAGTCTTTCAGTAAAGGTTTTCTATAAGGATTTGCTACTGCTCTGGACAGTTCCTGATATGGACAGAGGTGGCAGCAGAGAGTACTGTGTCAGACTGGAAAGAATATACCACATCCTGCAGGTCATACAGCAGCTAAGTACTGGAAGACTGAAGATTTTTAAATAGAAGTCATTTACAAATCTGAATAATTTTCTGACACCAGTTGATCTGAAAACATTTTCTCCCCTCCAGAGTACCCCTTTAAGACTATGTACTAACAGTTTTGTGATTATTTGAAGTTTAGAATGGCTCCAAATATGTTCATTTTACACATTTTTCCAATTAATTTTAACGGGAAAGCACTTTACAGTTTAGTTTAGTACTTTTCATTTTTTTACAGCCATATTTATTAGTGTAATAAAAGTGTACGCCACTTATTTAGGATGTAATACAACTGTTAACCTGCAAAACAAACTCTATAACACTGAATAAAATTAGGCTAGGTTTATGCTGCATTTTTATATCTATCTCAGTCATTTTAACATACAGAAAAATGCAGTGAACCATGTATTTGTGTACGTTAAAAAAGGATCCATCTTGATCCAGTATTTTTTTTAGAATTTAGGTCAATAGAAAACTGATCCAGCGTTAGGGCATACCATCCATTTTTACATCTGTTTCTTCCCTTTAAACATAAACGCTAAATGGACAGCAAAAATGCAGTGTGAACCAAGCTTTACTCTTTCTATGTAACACAATGACTACAAAATCTAAAAACAAATTCATATAATGTATGCCCCTGGGGTGTGCTAATAGGGCACTTGAATATATCCCAAGGCCTCATTCAGGTGACCAGAATGTAACCACAGTTTAGCATTTTACACCTGGATCCTGGACTTGGCCGTGCGAATTGACCAGGTATTGTGGCTTTATTATGGGCTCTACATTGCAGGCGCAGGGCAGGGAAGGATACGATACACAGCAGAACAGTAATGATTTACCTATGTAATTGCAGATCACAACTCTGTATATGTGTAAATTAAGGTATCAGACAACTGAAGTTTAGATTGTTCACTTGGATGCGCCAAAGGGTGTATGATCATCCAATCTGTTATATGGAATCCTCTACCCCAAACATAATAACTTGTGTTTGTAGTGAAAATAATCGGCTTTTCCTATTCCAGCTGTTCCCTCCTCATATGTGATGATCTGTGGCCTGCGGATGCTCATCGCTGAATATTGAATCATTTTTCATCTCTTTATCTTGTTTCAGCTTAAATACCAGAGTCCTGAATATTTATCATGGCTGCTTCTTCACCCAAGTGTTTGGATATATTGCTTGTTGTCTGCAGATTACAGTCACATTGAGAATTTTCCAAGGCTACTGGTTATTTACAAGAAGGAAACAGTGATTTATATATCAGATGCTAAAGCACCTGGACAAATGCTGCATAATGTAACGATTGGTTTCGGTTTCTTCTTTTAGAAATAACCTACTAGGGACCTTGACTCAAAAGATGGGATCCCACCATTCCGGACTATGAAAAACTAGCCTGGGGGGTTGGAAGACACAGTCAGTAAGAATTGTAATACTTTATTTCACCTGTGGAGGCGCTGCTGGGAGAAGGAACACTTTTTCCTTTAAAGATTATAGTTGTTCAATGACAATTCTAGCAGTGAAAAACTCTTCTAATATAAAGGGATTTCACAGGCAACAGGGGCCTTAATCCCTGGTGGAGCAATAGGCCCCTTTGGGTCATAAAATAAATATCTTAAAATTACCTGGACCAGATTTGTGATGACATTATGTCAGCCCACCACAGCAGAAGCTGATCTTAGCTCATAAAGGGGGTTTTATATAGCAGCAAATTACTTATATGTAATAGAAAGGGTCGAATTGTGCTCTACTGTATACAACAATAGGCATGTTAAACCCAGGGTTTGATGTATACTGTAATTTTCATTTTGTAAGGAAAAGTGTGCAGATTTATTGCACTCATTGTTTTGCAATCAGAATTAATTATTATTATTATCAATGGCAAAAGCAGCAAATGCCAAAGCCCCCCCACCATCCAGTTCCCATTTATCCAGTTTACCCTAAGGCTGGTGCCGTGTGCTGACAAATGCTGCAGCCAGCTCCGAGCAGGAAGTCAATAAAGAAATATACTCTCTACCTACAATATTTTGTGATTTTGCATTTTGGGTTTGGTGGCAGGTTTCCTAAAATGTAGTATGCTTTAGGTTGGTTTTATTTTTTACATATTGGGGTGGTTTGGTGAGTTCCTCACTAGGAGGCCCCCCTTGGCAATGGGTTTCCTTCCCTAGAGGGATATCTGTCTATCCCTGAGACTCTTGACTGAGACTCCACGGACTCCCTTTTATGGTTCTTTTTTTGCCAGTTTGTGATCCAATAGTTTTCTCCTAAAGACAGACATTTTTTTTCCTCCTGCTTAAAAAAAGAAAAATGTGTTTTTTCACATTAAGTCACATTAAATTACATGATTTGTAATAGAAAATAAGGCACAAAAAATGCAATTAAAAACACAATTAAAGCAGACTACTTTGGAAAAAAACTCAAAAGCTGCATTAAAACTAGATGATGCACAAAATGCTGGCTCATAGACCACCATTTATATGTTTTGGAACCAGCTATATATACCTTAGCTTCTTTAAAAATGATATATATTTGGGTACTCTACTGATGGTGATTTTTAGGTGTAGTACTATAGTTGGAGCACTGTACAGTAGTGGTATGTATGCCCTATACAGCAGTAATATTCTGGTAATTGATGACTTTATTTGGGCTCTTTATGATGTTATTATTCATATACTGGTAGCCTTATCTCATCACCAGTGTTCATGGATGGATTGGGCAAGGAAATAAGGGGACATATGCCCCCAGCCCTGTCCTCCAGAAAATATGTATATGATGGGCCATGACTGGGTCTGCTTAGGAACAGGGTCTCACCAGGGGATCTGAAATAAATGCCCCAAAACCTGGGCCAAGTGTGCCTTCCAGGAGTGTGTGTACTTTTGAGAGCCGGGAGCTTCTCTTGCAGCTACTTTATTAGTTTCTGGAGCAGCCCTTGTCAGCCATTATTTGTGATACATGGTTATTTAAGCTTTTTATGTGGTAATATGTAATCTTTGACCTAAACATTATCTGTGTACCTGGTGCATTTAGGACACATGGGTATTGTAGGGCCTCCTGTTAGAGTCTTCATGTTTTCATAATAAAGATGGAATTATTTACTGTATTTAATTTTCAAGCATGCGTTACCATGTGGCGTTATCGCTGTTTAGTTTTAACATGAAAGCTCATGTAGCTCCAGGGACAGAGGGCTGAAGGGAGAGAGAAGCTATGTGGGAGCAGTGTCAGAGGTGAGTTATTCTTTTTTTTCCCTTTCTCATATGAAGGCAGTGGGAGGTCCTAATATTATTAACTACTCCAGTTAGTTTTGCGAGCACATCCAAGAGATGCTTGATCAGATTGAGGTCTTGGGAATTTAGAGGTCAAGTCACCACCTTGAACTCTTTGTCATGTTTCTAAAACCATTGCTAAACAATATTTGCAGTACAGCAGATGGATTGCCCTTCTGAAAGAGGCTGCTGCCATCAGGGAATACCATTACAATGAATCGTCCAGGATGCCCGGCAAACTGAGGGTTGTGAATACATGGGCTACATGCTGGCTCAAGGTGAAGATAGGGTATGGATATAGGGTGCACCCATCAATGGCACAAAAATAGTTCTACTTCTTTTTGGTTAATGATCGAAGGATTTATTAAGAAGAAAACCTAGTACATTTGATAATTTTAGGAAATATCTATTTTCTAGGCTAACTGCCTTCTTCCAAGCAAGATCCTCCCAATGGAGGGTTTTAAAAGAAGAATTATGTATGAACATACATTATTACTATACTATAATTAAATTAAAAAAAATTACTACCCACAGATCGATATCCCCCCATACAGCGTTCAATGGTAGAACTAGCTCTACACAATCTATGCAGACAGTAAGTGATTGCCGTTCTGTTACATCCAGTGACCCACAAGTGTCGTCCTCTCTGACAGTAGTTTTTCCAATTTCATGTCCATGTGGCCCAGACCACCAGGATGATTTCTTTCAGCCTTGACTTATCTCTGCAGAACCACCCAAAGATCTTAGGCTCCACACTTTTCTAGCACCCTCCTTTTCTTTCTAAGTTCTATAGTGCCCCAAACAGTAACCATGCCCTCAAGGTGTCAGTATCCAGTAAAGTGGGTAGGTAAGTAGGTTGGGAAGAAGATACAGGTATAGGGGTAAATGCAAAGAAGTGGTTTGCAGTTTTAACTGCACTCTTAACGGAGTCTCTTAAAGTCCCACCAAATTGAAACAGTCAGACAGAGGGGGGAGGGATGTTGCGGAAAAATAAGAACCAAAATAAACGTACCTATCCCCTTGACGGTCTCCTGCAGCTGTTCTAGCTGAAACGTCGCGTACCCAGCTGAGTAATTGCCCATTCAGCCGATCAGTGATTGGGGTGGGACACCGCCCCAGTCACTGACTGGTTGAGTGGGCAATCGCTCAGTCAGGCTGTGATGTTGCAGCTAGAAAAGCCGGGTATGTGACAAACCCGCTTTCCAGCCGAAGACGATATCGGGCGGTCATCAATGGGACTCGTGTGTGGCACAACGGAGGCACGAGTAAGTTTACATGTTTATTATTTTCTTGCATCCCATTTTTTAATCTCATGGGATGCCTGTTTCAACTGTATGCATCCTAACACACATATAATTACAGGCAGGACTCATCTTTATGGCTGCAGGCAGAGACTAGATGTCTGGAGCATCTCCTCCCTTAGGACACACATGTGTAGGATGGCGTCACCATTCTGTGCTTGTGTGTCCTGAAGAAAGAGGTGTTCCCCGTCACACAAGTAACAATGGGGCCAATCTACACAGGTAAACTACCTACTGGGAGCCTATACGTAGGTAAAATAATACCTACTGGAGGTTACCTACCTACTAGAGCAATCTACTCACTCCTTCCCACTTGCCCACTTCAATGTGCAAGGCACTTAGAGGACATTGTTACTATTTGGACACTGTAGATTGGGCATTGATAGCACAGTTTTGGCACATTTATGCTCTTAAAAGCATGATCAGCTGCAAAGTCTCTGTGCAGAAGGGAGATGAAGCATGAGGGCACACACTGCATGATGTTTCTCTTATTATCTCTATAGCCAATGCAGATTGGTGCATAATTGTGAATATCACTTTCATCGAGTCCTCCATATTCCATAATCTTTCTCAAGTTTCTCAGGTCAGTAATGTCTGTCAGTAGAGACGAGTGAACTTTTCAAAAGTTCGTTCCGACCGGACTTCCGGATTTTTTTTAAAAGTTCGGTTCAACCGATTTTCAGATTTCTTCGGATTTCATAGTTTAACCCCTTAAGGACAGAGCCTGAAATGGCCTTAATGACAGAGACAAATTTTATGAATATGACCAGTGTCACTTTAGTCATTAATAACTTCGGGATGCTTTTACCTATCCGGCTGATTCTGAGATTGTTTTCTCGTGACATATTGTACTTTACATTTCTGGTAAATTGGAGTCGATAATCATAACAAATCTTTATGAAAAAAAACCAAATAATGTGAAAAAATGTGAAAAACTGCATTTTTCCAACTTTGAAACTTTTTTGCGTATACAGAAAGTGGTTATACCACATAAATTATATATTAAATAGCATTAGCAACATGTCTACTTTATGTTGGCGGCATTTATTAAACGATCTTTAATTTTTTTTAGACAATAGGAAGCTTAAAACATTAGCAGCAAATTTCCAAATTTTCAGTAAAATTTCAAAATCAGATATTTTTAGGGACCTGTTCAGGTTTAAAGTGTATTTGAGGGGCCTGTATGTTAGAAAGCCCCACAAAGCACCCCATTTCAGAAACTGCACCCCCCACACTCTGCAAAAGCATATCCATAAAGTGTTTTAACCCTTTAGGGGAGTCACAGAAATAAAAGCTAAGTGTGTAAGAAATTTGAAAATTTTAATTTTCTGTGCAGAGATTTTATTGTAATCCAATATTTTTCATAATTATAAACCTATTACCAGAGAAATGCACCCAAATAATTATTGCCCCGTTTCTGCAGTTTATAGAAATACCCCATATGTGGCCCTATTGCGCTATTTGACGCAACCACAAGCCTCAGATACAAAGGAGCGCCTAGTGAATTTCAACGCCTCCGTTATATTTGGTCATTTCTGACTGTACCACTTCAGGTTGGCAGAGGCTCTGGGGTGCCAAAACCTAAAAAACACCCCTAAAGGGACACCATTTAGAAAACTACACCCCTCAAGGAATGTAACAAGGGGTGCGGTGAGCATTTGGACCCCACAGGTGCTTCACAGATTTTCCGAACAATATGGCGTGAAAAAAGAAAAATTTATTTTTTACACTAAAACGTTGTTCTAGCCTTCAATTTTTCATTTTCTTAAAGGGATAAGAGGAAAAAAAAGACACAAAATGTGTAGCGCAGTTTCTCCCGAGTACGGAAATACCCCACATGTGGCGATAAAGTGCCAAGGGGGCGCAGGACGAGCCTCCAAAGGGAAGGAGCGCCAATTGGCTTTTGGAAGCTGAATTTCACTGGAAAGGATTTCAAGGGCCATGTCGCATTTACAGAGCCCTCGTGCTGCCAAGACACTGGAAACCCCCCACAAGTGACCCCATTCTGGAAACTACACCCCTCAAGGAATCTAACAAGGGGCACAGTGAGCATATGGACCCCACTGGTGACGGGCACAAATGTGGAACAATGTGACGTAAAAGTAAAAAATTCCATTTTTTCACTTTCATGGCACAAATGTGCCCGTCATCAAGGGGTCCATATCCTCACTGCACCCCTTGTTAGATTCCTTGAGGGGTGCAGTTTCCAGAATGGGGTCACTTGTGGGGGGTTTCCAGTGTTTTGGCAGCACGAGGGCTCTGTAAATGCGACATGGCGTTCATCATCCATTCTAGCCAAATCCAACCTCCAAAATCCAAATGGCGCTCCTTCCCTTTGGAGGCTTGCCCTGCGCCCACATGGCGCTTTATGTCCACATGTGGGGTATTTACGGACTCGGGGGAAATTGCTCTACACATATTGTGTGTTTTTTTTCTCTTTTAACCCCTTGTGAAAATGATAAATTCAAGGCTAAACCAACATTATAGTGTAAAAAATGTAATATTTCATTTTCACGCCACATTGTTCCACATTTGTGCCCGTCACCAGTGGGGTCCATATGCTCACTACACCCCTTGTTACATTCCTTGAGGGGTGTAGTTTCCATAATGGGGTCACTTGTGGGGGGGTTCAACTGTCTTGGCAACACAGAGGCCTTTTGAATGCAACATGGCCCCTTAAAATCCATTCCATCCAAATCCAGCCTTCAAAAACGAAATGGTGCTCCTTCCCTTCGGAGGCTTACCCTGCACCCGAATGGCGCTTTATGTACACAAGTGGGGTATTTCCGTACTCAGGGGAAATTGCTCTACACATTTAGTGGTTTTTTTTTATCTTTTAGCCCCTTGTGAAAATGAAAAAATCATGACAAGATTAATGATTTAGAGTAAAAATTTTACAAAAATTACACTAAATGTTGGTCTAGCCTTGATTTTTTCCATTTCCACAAGGGGTTAAAAAAGAAAATTAACACAAAACGTGTAAGGTAGTTTCCCCTGATTACGAAAATACCCCATATGTGGGCATAATGTGCCATATGGGCACAGGGCAAGCCACCAAAGGGACAGAGCGCCATTTAGAGGCTGGAATGGAGGATGGAGGCCATGTCGCAATTACAAAGCTCCTGTGCTGCCAGGTCAGTAGATACCCCTGACAAGTGACCCCATTCTGGAAACTACACCCCATAAGGAATCTAACAAGGGGTGCAGTGAGCATATGGACCCCACTGGTGACAGGCACTTACGTAGAACATGTGCCGAGAAAATAAAAAATACAATTTTTTTCATTTTCACGTCCCAAATGTGGCCGTCACTTGGGGGCCATATCCCCGCTGCCCCCCTTGTTAGATTCCTTATCGGGTGTAGTTTCCAGAATGGGGTCACTTGTGGGGGGTTTCTACTGTCCTGGCCGCACAGAGGCTTTGTAATTGCATCATGGCATCCTCTAATGGGAATGGCGGCCATACCTATTTAGCTGGGAAAAAGGGACCATTCTAATTTATTTGGGGGTATTAGGCCAATTATTAGTTTATAAGGTTGGAAATGACAGGTGTCCATCAAATTCAATCTGTGTTGATCCAGAGGAAGGCAAAAAACCCTCGTAAGGCAGACGACAATAGCTTCATCACAGGGGAAAAATTCCTTCCCGACTCCATAATGGCGATCAGAATAATCCCCGGACCAACGTGACCCCTGAAATAGGAATAAGGGACAGAATTTAGATAATGTAGAACCCCAATGACGTGTGGTACGCCTTGAAGCGATCCAATATGCAGAGGCCGGGGTGATCAGGACAGGCGTCACACTGGAAATGGTGTCCTTCCTGATCCCCCTGTTACGCCACACTCTGCACTTCTTCTGGGGTCTCCTGTTCTCCAGTGTGGGGGACGTCACCTGGAAAATGTTGTCCTGGTGCGATACGGGGTCCCTCATATCCAGAAGCGCTGGGTCCGCTCCATGGCTGCTAAATATTAGGGCGCTATTACTACTTCTGATATTTTCGTATCGTGCCGCAAGCTACAGTAGCTCGGGCAGCGAGGGACCGGAAGAGGGGGTGCTGGTATAAATGTTATCCCCGTACAGGTGGTGGTGACCTTTATCCAGCAGTGGGAAGATCAGTTCCCGGACGACCTTCCCACTTGTTCCGAGGATGGGGGGGGAGTGGGCATCTGGGGGCTGGATTCGGGTGTTCCTTCCTACATACACTCTAAGGGTACATGCACACTGCGGAATCGCGACAGATAACCCTTCGTGCATTCCGCAGTTGGCACCCGCCGGCGGACTGATGCAGGCGCACGTCTCCGTCCGTGTCATAGACTCCATTCTATGCACGGGCGGATTCCGCTCTCCGTCCAACGTGTTCATTCTTTGGATGGACGACGGAATCCGCCCGTGCATAACATGGAGTTTATGACACGGATGGAGACGCGCGCCTCCATCAGTCCGCCGGCGGGTGCCAGCTGCGGAATGCACAAAGGGTTATCCTTCGCCATTCCGCAGTGTGCATGTACCCTAAATCTGTAAGTGTACCCTGAGGTACTCTCACACTGTTTGTAGAATTTCACACCATACCGTCATCTCTTATTGGGACGGTACTGGCGGAAAAGACGTGTCTGGGGGGCAGCGAACGCTACGCTACCCCCAGACACATCACTGGATGATGAGGATGAATGGAGGAAAGAACGATCCCCCCCATTCATCCTCACTGGCTGTTTCGGTGTCGGAGGCAATAATAACGTATCCCTCTGACACCGAAAACACCCTGGGGGCCATCTTTATATGGGGACTAGTATATGGGGTATGTAGTGGTGTAGTGTCAAACTTTATTCAATGTAGTGTGGTGTAATGTAGTGTTTTTTACGTGTTTTTTTTACAGTAAGTATAAAAATAATCTACGCCAACAAAGGAGTTGCTGATAAATGCCGCACTTATGTGCGGCACTTATAAGCAGACCGTGGCAGTAGAATATAGAAAAAAAACACCCTACGCCAAAAAGGAGGAGTTGCTGATTAGCAGCGCACTTTCGTGCGATGCTAATCAACACTCAGCGGCGATAGGGTGCGGAAAATAGAAAAAAAAAAATTGGGGAAAAAAAAAACACTTTTTCTATATTCTGAATATCCCTGTAGCTGCTGATAAGTGTATTACACTTATCAGCCGCTAGGGGGCAGCAGAGCGCAAAATCCGGAAAATGACGAGGCTGGAGCCGAAAATAGCCGAAAGA
This sequence comes from Dendropsophus ebraccatus, assembly GCF_027789765.1. Taxonomy (NCBI): domain Eukaryota; kingdom Metazoa; phylum Chordata; class Amphibia; order Anura; family Hylidae; genus Dendropsophus; species Dendropsophus ebraccatus. Next base: position 109,394,448 of record NC_091457.1, on the reverse strand, counting down.
AGACGACGAGGACCGCCGGAAAGACCCGAAGACCGAACGGAATGACGGAGGACACCGCGAACCCGGAAGCCGCCGATCAGGAGCCCGGGACAGGTGAGTAATGTACAAATACCTGCTCTGGACCCCTCGGCTACCTAGCTGAGGGGTCCAGGGCAGGTATTTACTATTTTGTGGGACTCTGATCGCCGTGCCACCGGCCCGATCGCCGTGAACGGCCGGCCGGCCGTTCACGGCGATCGGGCCGGTGGCACGGCGATCAACATTACTTTTTACAGTAATGGCGGTCGGTGCCGTCCTCGGACAGCACCGACCGCCATTTTTTTCCGGGTCATCGGGTCACCGATGACCCGGAAAGGTTCCGATCGCCGCTATTGGCTGATCTGAATTGATCAGCCTATAGCGGCGATCGTAAGCACGGGGGGTGTTAACCACCCCCCGTGCCGTGAAGCTACGATGGCCTGCTATCATTTATAGCAGGCCATCTTCCCCGACCGCTGTGTGTGAACACACAGCGATCGGGGAAACATCGGGCGTAAATTTACGCCCTGATGCGCTAAGTACCAGGGCGCCAGGGCGTAAGTTTACGCCCGATGTTGTTAAGGGGTTAAAGCATCTATATGATACGTGGGTAGTGTATTTGGTTGAATTTAGGGCTCTACATGTCAGTAACATCATTATCTTTTCAATATCTCAGTCAATTTTTTTTTTAGACTTCAATATTCACCATTACAGGGTCTATGCAGGAAATTCACCAGTACAGGGTCTATGCAGGAAAAAGGTCACAAATACAGTGAAGGAGCAGTCTCTCCACTACACTCTCGCAAGGGTCCAACTATAGTACTTGTATATCTGTATAGCACTTTTTTTTAGAGTTTTATTCTTCACACATGCACAAGGTATATTTGTGTCTTAGGATAACAGGTATGTCATATACACTCTCAAAAGGATCCAACTTTTGTTCTTGAAATATCTGTAGAGCACTTTTTTTAGAGTTTTATTCTACACAAATGCATGAGGTATATTTATGCCTCAGGATAACACCTATGTCATATACACTCTCGCAAGAGTATAGTACTTATATATCTGTTTAGCACATTTTTGTTCTGTGCACCCTTTGCTCTCCTATGCCTAATCTATCTATCTTTCGCCCTCTCTATTTTTCTCTCTCAATCAATATATGTTTCTCCTCTTCGCTTTCCTAATAATCTTTTGGTCTTTGCTTTTGTACAATATCTTCTCAGTAGTCAGTACAGCAGCAGCAGTGTTTTGTCACACAGTCTTCTTCCTCTCTCTCTACACACTGCGTGGTGCGGTCATGTGACCGCTCCTCTTAAAGCAATACCAACGCCACACAGGGTGTGGGCTAGTGCAAGATCCCTGCTGGGCATCATGGGAATGCGCTTTTCCCGCCCGGAACACTTCCTGCTTTCTAAAATGGTGGCTGCCATTTTAGAAAGCAATGGAAAAAAATTCGGAACAGACTTCCAAAAATCCGAATCTGACCGGACTCGGACTTTTGGAAAAATCGGAACCGGATCCCATACTGGCTGAACCAGTTCGCTCACCTCTATCTGTCAGTGCTTTCTTTTATATATTTAAATGGCATTATCTTTTTTTTTAGATGTTTGTCAGGATTTCCTTTCACCTGTTTAAGCAATGTTTCACAAAGCCAGAAAGTTCCGCTATGAAACTAACATTGCTTTATATCATGTTTGTGTATTTGCTATGAAGTAACACATCCAAGTGACCATCCTCTAAGTGTGAGGGATTCCATATATTTTTTGCCACTGGTTGTTTACCACCCCCTTGACAGGTATCATATGAATTGTTATTCATTTCAGCTGTCAGTGGTTGGCTTGACTGCCTTATACAGTAGTATATAACTCTGCAGCTTTATTACTTTTTTAGCTCTTCTGACAGATTTCCTTGAAACTGCAAACAAATGCTGAGCAAATGAGTTCTGCCTCACAGCAGCAGGTAAGGTCTTCAGGGAACCATAACCAAGGGGCCCACAGAGAAATGGCTGGTAAGACATATAGGCTATGCGTGCACTTCCCCCAAGTACGGACACATCACGCTTGCTTTGTGCATCAATACCTGTTAATTTCACTAGTATATCAGTGTTGGTGAGACAGACGCTGCTGGTGTGACACTGGTACAACACATAGGAATATTTACTTGAAAATAATAGTGTGAATCCCCTTGGGGGTTAAGCTGAGAATTGGATTTAATGTAAATTCTCTGCATAATTTCATCACCATCTGACTAACAATAACAATGTAATCGAATCAAACCCTTTGTGCACTGTGTGATGGATGTGTTTAAGCAAAATTACCATAGAACTACAACATGGAGGTAAGGGATAAGTTATGTCAAGGCGTCCCATGCAGCCTGCTATATCATGTATGTAATATATATGATAATTTAACATCAATGCAATTTAGATGCCTTACATGATAAGGTATTTTCGTATACAAATTTTGCTGAAAAGCTGTATTTCCTATTCTTAATGCACTTCAATATTAATGTAATTAATACTGCCCCCTATGTACAAGAATATAACTACTATAATACTGCCTCCTATGTACAAGAATATAACTACTATAATACTGCCCCCTATGTACAAGAATATAACTACTATAATACTGCCCCCTATGCACAAGAATATAACTACTATAATACTGCCCCCTATGTACAAGAATATAACTACTATAATACTGCCCCCTATGTACAAAAAAATAACTACTATAGTACTGCCCCCTATGTACAAGAAAAAAAATACTATAATATTGCCCCCTACAGTATGTACAAGAATATAACTACTATAATATATATAACTACTATACATATACTGTGTATCAGATACCGGCACGAGGTACATGGGGCAGTATGGCTTGATCAATTCATACACAAAATTCTGAGTGTTTTTTATTTAGCCTAGCGGCACTAGTATCAGCCATAGGTGTGAGGTGCAGCACTCTGTTTCTTCCCTGAACCGCATAACTACTATAATACTGCCCCTATGTACACGAATATAACTACTATAATACTGCCTCCCTAAGTACAAGAATATAACTACTATAATTCTGTGGGGATTGTGGTCGCTGACCGGCACAGTGATGTTTTTTGGTTATAGACTCATGTGTATCAGAAGACCTGCACGTGGTACATGAGGCAATATGGTTTGGCCAAATTATATACTAACTTCTGATGTTGGTTTTAAATGTAGCTAAATTAGCTTTCGTGTCAGCCATGGGTTTGGTGTGCAGCCATTTCTTTCTTTTTGGCTTGTGCATATAACTACTATAATACTGCCCCTATGTACAAGAATATTACTTCTATAATACTGCTCAAATGTACAAGAATATAACTAGTACAATACTACCCCTAAGTACAAGAATATAATATAATACTGCTGAAATGTACAAGAATATAGCTCCTAAAATAGCAGGCCAGGTGAGAAACAGAGACCGGCACTATCATTACTACCTCTTTTGATTGAATAACGGCCACAGAAAACTGACATGTCAGTTTCCCATGGCGCCGCTAGGGATCCCGGACGGAGTGTATACCATGTTTTCTGTACTAATCACGGCTGTTGCAACAACGTCCTTGATTACTGCGGAACTTACATTGTGTGAACATGGCCTTAACTTGCATTTGTATATTGCACTGCCAAATGTGTTTACAGTCAGTGGTCTCTGGAAGTATTCCTGAGTCCTTGAACTGGTTTCCAGTACAGAATCATTCTTGGTTTTAATGCAGTGCCATCTGAGGGCCTGCAGATCACGAGTATCCAATATTCACCATTGTCCGCATCCCTTGTACACATGGATTCTCCAGATTCTCTGAATCTTTTGATGGTAATATGTACTGTACATCTTGGGATATTCAAAGTCTTCACAATTTTTAAATATTGTTTCACAATGTTTAAGTTCAGTTTTCCTCGGATTTGTGAACCTGTGCCCTTCGTTGCTTCTGAGAGACTCTACCCCCATTACGTGATATTTTTTATACCCGGTCATGTAACTGTAATTTTCTCCTCCGTCTGTTTTTTTATTAGTATCACTTATTGTTCCAACCTTTTGTTGCCCCTGTCCCATGTGCTTTGAGATGAGTTGCTACCATCACATTCTAAACGAGTAAATTTTTTTCATGACATTGTTCAAGGTCTTACTGTCAACATCTGATGTGTGTTCTATTGTGAATAAAATATACATCTGTGAGACTTGCAGATCATTGCATTGTGTTTCTATTAGATTTATCAACATTTTACACTGCACCCCCAACTTTTTTGGAATTGAGGTTATAGCTTTTATGTGGAGGGGTGGCATTACACACATTCTCCTCACCAGTCCACAAGGTTAGCTGGGGCCCACTTTTCCTGTGGCACCATCCATAACATCTGCAGGGGCCAACTGCATACCAAGAACATCATTGTGCATTGGTGTTCTGGGATTGAGAACAATATTGTGTCCATCCAGCATCTTTAAGACATAATTCTCTAGTCTCCAGCTTTTCCTGCTGACCCATCAGTGCTCAAATTGTCTTATGCTTTTAGTGTCCCTCATGAGCCTATAAATTCCATCTTGCACTAATCACTTTATAATATCTTCAGCAGTTTGCCAGACGCTTTAGATTGGAGCAGCGCATTCTCTCCTTAGACTCAGGAAGTGCTGAGTGCAGATGGTGTAGTAAGTGATGATAATAGAAGACAGTAAATTATTTCAGGAACATAGTGAATATTTTACTTCCAGGTGCCAACCAGCTCTTTATTCAGAGTTTATAGAAGGTAAACAGTTCTACATGTATGGGATAGGTGTCACAGGATAAAATCCTGCAGGTTAGGAGCCTTGGATGCTGCAGGCTAGGAGCCTTGGATGCTGCGGTGCCGCAGGAAAAAAGTCTGTGATGCTGCTGAGGCAACTGTCAGGGCCAGTGTCACCTTGAATAATAATAGAAATATCTACATGATGATAAGGTACTGGATGTATCCATAAATCAGGGTGGACTTAAGTGTCAGGCAACGGGATAATACCAACCTGTGTAATACATGTCGCCATCTTTCTATTGTTTAAGTTTGTATAGAAGGTAAATGTTACTTCTTATATAAAAGACTGATTGGTATGTTTCCATTAAAAGAATTGTTCAAAGCATTTGGGGAATGTGGGGAATATTTAACTATGATTATATTATGCAGCCTTGGTTATTATTAAATAATAAAATATAGGCTCTTCTGTATGGCGCGTATGTGCATGGGTTGTCTGCCATTTTGATCCCTGTTTACATGACTGTCCTAATACTGATCATTACCTATAACTTCACTGTCTTTGCAGAGACAGTCAGGGCCGTATTAACAGCTGTTGCTGCCCTAGGCACTACACCTGCAGACGCCCCATCTTCACTCACCAATTAGCATCAAGATTTTCTAGTTTCTGAACATTCTGATCAGTCTTAGGCCACGTTACCACATATACTGTACGTCACCACATGCAGTCAAAACCAGACCCTCATGCAGTAACCAATAGGCAATAATAGGCCAATAATCCTGGTAATGGCCCATGCATTTCTCTACATGGAGAAACATGCCAGACCTGAACATTACCGCCATACTGTGACTGGATAACACCGCCATACCAGACCTGACCAATCCCACCATACTGTGGCTGGATAACACCGCCAGACCTGACCAATCCCACCCAGGCCCGCTTCTGCCATGCCATGAATTTGCGGTCCGGCAGGGGGCGGCATTATGTCCCCCCTGCTGTCATTTTTGTTAAGTATCACTTGACAAAAATGACAGCGGCCGCTCACCTGTCCCGTCGCCCGCGCTCTCCACATCCCGTCAGGTCCCGCGATGTCACCCTGCAGCTGTCACGGACCTCCAGGCTGTAGTGAGTGCCCGGGGTCGCTGGGGGACGCGCTGGGGTGATTGGGTCGCGCGGGACCGCCCCGCGCGACCCGATCACCCCACTCACTCACCACAGCCTGGAGGTCCGTGATAGCTGCAGGGTGACGTCGCGGGACCTGACGGGATGTGGAGACAGCAGAGATCGCGGGCCAACTGCGGTGTGGGACAGGTGAGTAGATGGCTGCAGCGGCGGCGGCGGGGGGGGGGGTGTTCCGGGGGGATGCCGGCTATCACTCGGGGGCGGCCGCCTGAGTTTTGCCTCAGGCGGCAGAAACCCTTGAATCGGCCCTGATCCCACCATACTGTGGCTGGATAACACCGCCATACAGAAATGACCAATCCCACCACTGTGACTGGATAACACTGCCATACAGACCTGACCAATCCCATCACAGTATGGTGGGATTGGTCAGGTCTGTATGGTCTGTACAACTTGTCCACTTATATTCTTCAAGTCTAGGTTAAGCCATTTGCTACTAGTGAGGAACTCCCTGATTTTTGTTAATTCAGGTTTTTTTGTTTCTCCAAGAGTAGCCAAAGCCTCCAGATGTCTGGGAGAGTGTAAAATAAGGAATACGATTATCTTATTGATCGGACAATAATGTGATTTTTCTCCGCCTGTTAAACACAATTGCCTCCCTGGGAATATGTATCTTCCAGATGCGAGAGACAGTTTAATTAGCAGTGTGCTGCACGACCACGTTGCTGCCTGTGCTACATCCAGGGTGATAATATACACAGGGAGCAATGAATCCATTACACTCCACATTAACCCCTTCAGTCCCAGCTGTCTAGAAATTGCGCTTCAATTTTTATCCAATAGAAAAAGATTTCAGATAATTAGTTGGCCCACTTTCTGCTGAATTCTGGTCAAAGAGGGAAAAGCTTGACACACGGTTTTAAAGAATATCAATAATAGAAACCTTGCATCGTGCTCTACCCTTTTCAGCTCTGCACAACACACAGGTTTAATTATATCTTAAAGGGGCTCTCTAACTTTCTTCTTGGCTATAAACTCCCTATGGCACCTTAGTTAATTAGTCAGTTATCTGTTATTTGAAGTTCCCTGCCATTTTGGCTTTGCAAAAATCCAGAAAATCCATTCATGTGATTTCCAGAGCAGTCTTATAGTTCTCTTCCATATCAGGTGCTGTCCATCCATTACATGATTTACACTGTCACTGTATGTGATGTCACTGTCATCTTAGGTCCTCCCATATCCTTGATGGGGGGGTCTACAGCCTCATTATTTTATATCTGTCTGTTCACAGTAGAGATGAGGCAACCTCAAGCACACTTGAGTTCATCTGAACCCAATCGTGCAGCATCTGATCTACTATGGTGGCTGCAGAAGTTAGATGCAGCCTTAGGCCATGTTCACGCAACATATAACACTTTTATGCATATAACACAACATGTAAACTGGTATATGGAGAGGTTTCGCCGGCACTACTCCTAGCACTGGGTTAAATGGTATAGCTGGACGTAAAATGGACTAATGTAACACAATGCCGGGGGTGCTCCTTTCTGTGTTCAATATACACCGTTTTACAGTTCAATAGAAGGAAAAGAAGCCAAGGGCACTCACCCGTTAGTTGTGTTGATTCTTTATTTCATAGCGCAATAAAATCACCGGATTTTACACTGATTTTACGCTATAATATAGGATGGCGTCTGCTCTGATCAGTGTAAAATCTGGTGATTTTATTGCACTATGAAATAAAGAATCAACACAACTAACGGGTGAGTGCCCTTGGCTTCTTTTCCTTCTATTGAACTGTAACACAACATGTAGTTACAGAACTGCCGGTGTTACTGAAGATCATCCCTGATGATGAATTCGGATGCAGGCGCATCCGAATTCACAGCTTCTTACTATGGAGCGTGCAGCCAGTGTCACACGCTCCATTGTGTGAACTGACAGGTTCAATGAATAGCGGCCGTAGAAAACTGAAATGTCAGTTTTTTGCGGGGCCGCTAGCGATCCCGGCTGGAGTGTATACTATGTGCATACACTGTCTCCGGGATTCTCTCTAGATGCAGCACAATGTAGGTTAAGTAATAATCACGGCCCTGTTAAAAATCGGCAACAACGGCCATGATTAATACTTAATTTACGTTGTGTGAACATGGCCATAGGCTGTATTTGTGCTTTGCAGGGCTCTCTATGGCTGCATCCAACTTCTAAAGCCACTGGTAATCAAATGCTGCTTGCCTGGGCTTGATGAACCCAAGTGTGCTCGAGATTCCCTCATCTCAAGTGCATTAACAGTGCACGTACAGCTCAGGCAGTATATACTGCCTATTTCATAACATATATAACCTATATTAGAACATCAAAAATTGGTTTTCATCTAAAACATTATATAGGGTCCTTCCCAACTTATTCTCCTATAACAACCCCATAAATAATCCACAATTATTATTTTTTTAATCCAAATTAATTTTATTTATTCACAGCAACCCGTAGTCGCCTAAAAACATAATCACAAATAGACATATTAAAAACAGTCAGGACCATTATTACAAATACACATGATTAGTTCCATTCAATTATTGTGGTATATGTAACATCAATGCACTAAACAGCATCTATACAGTATATTGCACAAACTGAAGTCAGTAGCAGCTGTATACTGCACCCAACAACAAATAGCAGCAACTATATATTACAACAAATTTTGTTCTATAGTCTATAGAAATAGCAGCAACTGTGTATTGCACCAAAAATTACAATAATAGCAGCAACTATCTATTGCACAAATAATATCCCAACAAACTATAGGTATTGCATTCAAATAAAGATAGCAGCACTCTATATTGCACAAAAAGTAATCAAGCTAATCCTATTACACTAGCTATATTGCACAAAACCCACTACCACTACCACAGGAATTGCTGTTGGCAGTATCTAGTATCCCTCAAATAATGTTCAGGGACTGCAACACTCACCCTGCTTGGGCGTCCTGACTCCTCCACTCCACCCCTCCTCCAACCTTGTTATTTCATAACAGTTCATGAACTGTTATAAAGAGGTGTGTGGGGTGGAAGACATGAAACAATGTGGACCTAAAGCCTAAAAGGCACAGCACATGATATTTCTATTGAGGGATCCAACTTGCTAAGGCGGCAAACAGGTCATGGGGTTACGGGACAGAGACATAATATCACTGCTTTAAAAAAACATTAATAAAACCTCATCTGGACATGATAACCTTCTAAATATATAAATGGCCCGCTTTAAAAAGAAAAGCTTATTCATGTACAATCCCCTCAAATGACAACATTGCACTCCCTCTGTCAATAGGAAAAAAGCTACAATTCCCAAAGTCAACTAGCTTTCTTTACTATAAGAATAGGGAACATGACGTACAGATACCTCAGGAGCTGGTCTCAGAAGGAGCAGTTGAGGGTTTCCAAAATGGCTTATATGGTTAAGGAGAAGTCTGGTAAAACTGAGAAAAAGGTGCAGGAAAATGATAAACAAAGTGCTCTTACCTATTCTCATGCCCCATAGTGCTGATCGCTCGGGCAATCGCTCAGTCGGGCAGTGACATTGCAGCTGGAAGTGCCAGGTATGTGATGTACCTGGATTCCAACTGAAAATGACATCTGGCAGCCGGCAGCTGGACCTGGGAGCTGTGCTATGGAGGTACGGGGACAGGTGGGTTTACTTTGTTATCTTCCCCCACCCCCCTTGCCTTTCTCCCTTTTTCAATTTTACAGAACTTCTCCTTTAACCAAATAATGTAACGCTTATGTAGACAGAGTGGATAAAATTTTTTTCTTTTTAGGGCAAATTGTGTTTATTCTTTTCATTTTCCAGTTCAATATGTTTTACTTTATTTTATTGCATAAAGCAAAAGCAAGAAATAAAAACAATGAAAAACAACTCAGAGGCATTTACAAGAACAGGTGCACATGTGGTTATGAGGCAATAAAAGAGGACATTGAGCCAATCTGATATCCTGTAGGAGACAAGTAGAGACTGACGCAATAGAAAAAGATTAATACTGAATATTAAGCAAGGGGGGCATCATCTGGGAGGACAGTCCATTCATACTTGTAACTGTAGCTAGGTGACAAATATTGATCTGTAAAATCTACAGGCAGTGATGGCATAAACTCTTCCAGGTGTAAATGAATGTGCACCGTAAATTAAAGGGTTTTCTAATTAAACTTACTTTTCCCCTATCTACAGGATAGGGGATATGTAAGAAATTGTGGGGTCCAACCTCTATGACCCCTGGTGATCCCTAGATTGGCCTCCCACTCCTTTGTTTTGCATGGAGCCATAGGTCAGCACGTAACCTGCGGCTCCATTCATTCTCTGTGGAGAGAGACAAGTAAAGTATGATCAGCTCGCAAGGGTGCAGTAGTTGTGCAAAGATTAGAAGGCTGAGGAATTTGACTTGTCTGAACATTCAGCTAGGCTCGGACTGGCCCACAGGGGAGCAGGGGAATCCCCCGGTGGGCCCTACCCCTTGGTGGGCCCCTGATCAGGAGCTGGGCCTCCCTGTTTAGCAGCTCCAGGATGACATATAATCCCCCAGCTATGCTGCACACACCTGTCACCCGGTTGTTCATTTTATCTTATTATATATTATTATATCAAGAAACTTAAGTGGCACGCTATGCTGTTTGCATAGAGTGACTAACAAGTTACTATCAGTGAGCTAGCATCACCATTCACATAAACAGCTCCATGCAAAGTCGCTATAGTAATGTGAAAGGTTTGGTGCCGGTTATATCTAGTATATGTAGGGTGGGCCCCTAGAAACAAATTCCCTGGTGGGCCCAAGGTACCCCAGTCCGACCGTGCATTCGGCTATTTTATGCCTTAGAAAAATGGCCCCAAAGAATGGTTAAGGCACTGCTATAGGTGATCCCTGGTCAGCAGCATCCTGGCAATCAGCCCTCTCCATATGTAAACAACTCTTCATTTAAAAGGTATAGGCTACTGATGACCTGAAGTGGTTAGTGCTGGGGAGGTACAGGGTAGAGATGCATACAAGACTAAAGCTCCTACAAAGGAAGACAGAGTGGATTATGTTGCTGGAGTCCTTGAGCCCTAAATGGTTAAATGGATGTCACAGTCTAAGGCTGGGTTCAAACTACGTATATTTCAGTCAGTATTGTGGTCCTCATATTGCAACCAAAACCAGGAGTGGATTAAAAACACAGAAAGGATCTGTTCACACAATGTTGAAATTGAGTGGATGGCCGCCATATAACAGTAAATAACGGCCATTATTTCAATATAACAGCCGTTGTTTTAAAATAACAGCAAATATTTGCCATTAAATGGCGGCCATCCACTCAATTTCAACATTGTGTGAACAGATCCTTTCTGTGTTTTTAATCCACTCCTGGTTTTGGTTGCAATATGAGGACCACAATACTGACTGAAATATACGTAGTGTGAACCCAGCCTTAGACTGTGACATCCATTTAACCAATGTGTAATGTGTTTATAGGATGCTATTGTTCCTGAGTATCTTTGTATGTGTATTTATACTTATATGTATACTGTGTATAGCAGGGAGCATATGTGATATTACAAATTATATATTATTTTTATTTTTTTTGTCTATAAAATTTGTGATAGCTAATTGTAGGCCTCTGCTATAGGTGATGGGTTTTCACAGCCACGTATGCATGAAAAAGGAGCAGGACCCCCAAAACGTTGCAGCCAGAGGCGTGGTTACTAGAAATGAGCGCATGCTTTACTCTGATCATTCGGCATTTGATTAGCGGTGGATAAAACATGGATAAAGCCATAGTGGTTACACTATTTTGTCCACCTCCATGGAATCTCTCTGAAAGAACTCATGTGGTACTCGACCAGTGACGTGCTAAGGTGTTACTAGTGATACCACTTCCATGTTGTTTGGTCAGTTCTGTTGTACAGCTCAGTCAAGGGTGGTAATGTCATGACGCCAGTGCTAGTCCAGCACACAGGTGTGATGTTAGTACCTGCTTTGTATTGGTGGCTGGCTGTACTCCCCAAAATGGTCGGTGACCTGCCGGGTTGTGATGGGTCCCTTGGGCTCTTGTCATAGTAGTCATGAGTGGCAATCGACCTACCCGGACTATAGGTACCGCCACCCACAGAAAGGGAAAAAGTAACCCAAGGTGTGCGGCTAGTGTGTATAGGTGCTGATGCTGAGGAAAAGATGACTGAGTCCCAGTGATGAAAAAATAGAACAGCTTTACTGTACAGTCTGTTGATAGTAAACAGCACTTTGGTAGCAAATAGATAAATCTTTGAACGGGCTTTGGTGCTTGAACTCACTTGTGCTAAGGAGAAACCTGGAAACGTAGAGTAGAGGTAGCTGTAACAGTGCTTGTATAGTTGAAAATAGAGTAGAGTAGCCAAGAGGAATTTGTCAAGGGAGTCCGAACCCAATGTAGTATTGTACTCTGCCAGTACTTGAGAGGATACATGAGAGTGAGAAGTACTTGTGAGTGAGAAGTTTACCTGTATACGAGTTTAGACTATAGTCTGACCATCTACGGCCCTACAGTGTCGAGGTACTTGTCCTGATCAGATGATACAAGCACAGCAATGGTTACCTGGGTGAAGCTGCGTTGCCAAGGGTGTCCCAGGTTAACCTGCACTGTGAGATAGAACACATAGATCTTCTGGTAGCTTTGTTCTATCTAGGCTAGTTGCTCTTGTGCAGTAGGATACTGCTCTGCACTTTGTAGAGTGGTTCTCGGCGTAGGCTAGGATGATCACCGACTTTTCTCCCTCTTGTAGTATCTACAAGACTCTGCATAATAGATATGGTAGATAGACTGGAAGGACTGAGCATCTCTGGTTGTTTCTGCATACTCGTGTCTTAGGCTTAGACAAGACTGTCCTGGACAAGGGTCCTGGCAGAGCCAGGCCCTGGCTTGGCTACAGCAGGGACGTCTGCTCTGTGTGTCCTCTCTCTCTGAGAATCTGGAAAAGACTGAAGCTACACCTCCTTGCAGGGGATATGTAAGAGACCCTGTGAGTGGTGGAAAGGAATGTGTGCAAGAAAAAGAAGAGACGTGATAGGTCATAAAGAAAGAGCATCTCCATTGGACAATAAAAGTACATAAGACATAAGAAATTGTAACCCTTTGGTAGCTTCAGCTGTGCCATACATAAGATCATATACATAAAATACTGACATCTTGTGGTGAAACTATAAAATACCTTCATTACCACTTAACCTGGAATAAAGAGCTTTTGAGACAGGTTTAAGAAACATGAAACACCCATGGTGGGACACCACACTCATGTCCAAGTAATGCTAATTTTGTGACATATCATAGACTTTTTTTTTAAAAAATATGCAAACTATGCAACACCAAATATACATAGAGATCTAGCCGTATCTTGATGCCACTGGTGCCAATTGCCGAACAGACCCTAGCTCAGCACGAAGCTCAGCACGTATTATGGCAGGTAATGCTGTGTTTCAGTGGTGTTTCCCTTTATGAGGTTAGCCGGAGTGTTTCCCTTAATATATTCTTATGCCTTTAATCCTAAGATTCCATTTCTCTCTTATTGATGGCCGAGACTGAAAAGCTAATGGATGAAAGTTATGAAGATATTTGTCCGGTCATACAGCACAAGCTCAGAGCTGCGGAGCCTCCAGACTGGATGGAATTATGTGTGTGAATAATTGCCTGTATATATTTAGAGGCTTCTTGTCCTGGAAATACATCTGAGTTGCCCTTCGTTTTCTGTGTACATTGAGAGACCCTGTAGAGGAGCTGCAATTACAGAGCTAAATATAAACTCAACTGCATACATGAATATAAAGTGACATTAAACATGGCCACAGGTGAGCAGAAGCGTAGGCTCTAAAGGGCTTTTGCTCAACCTCTTCAGTTCATTTAAAGGACAAGAAATGTATTTAAGGTGTACCTAGTGTTAGATTTTTTTTTTTTTTTTCTAAGCAGAGTGCATTATATGGAACAGTCTTCTTACATTCATGATAAGATGCACTGGGCGCTGTACCTCTGTTCCTTCAGGAACACTAGGGGGTGAACTGTGCAGCTCAAAAAGGGTGCATTCAATGAATATCTGTTTACAGATCGCCACCTCGTGTTGAGATTTGTGTGAGAGATAAGAAACTGTCTGTATATTGTTCAGAATGCTTAAGTTCGGGTTGTCCAGTAGTAACTACGTGACCACCATGTGCATCCATCATTCATCATGTGCTGCACATGATCCTGTCTGTCCATGTTACCCAGGACTGTTTAGGATACTCCCAAACAGCCTTTTCACAGCTCCGGCATAATGTCACAATTAGTGAACGAACTTGAAGAACTTTTCAGGTTCGGCAATGTTCTCCAGATCTTCTCGCTCGCCATTTGATTCCCGGCATCTGGAGGAGTTGGATGCTGAAAAACATGGATACAGCTAGAGATGAGCGAATTTAGAATAGTAAAAAAAAATGAAGGGATTCCTTTGCTTGGCTGTTGGCTTGTCAGCCTGCTGCTCTAGAAATCCACTGCCACATACTCCTGGTGCGTGGAGAAGCTGGATGCAAAAGTGGATTTTAAGAGCAGCAGGCTGACAAACCAATGGCCGAGCTTAATGGACCAGTTTGTTTAGTTAAATTTGCTCATATCTAGATACAGCATAGTCTGTTTCCATGTTTTTCTGGCACACCCATTGTGGCATCCAACTTCTCCTAATGCTGGGAGTCAAATGCCGAGAGTCCAGGTTTAGAGAATGTTGAAAAAGGTTGCCAGAGGCAGCATTGCACCGCCAGCCACAAGAGCCCCCCTCCCCCAACATACTTACCTGGCCTTGTGCAGTCCTCTGACATTAATTCTTCCAAAGGAACACCATGGGACTGCATCGGGTGAGTATTTGAGTGTGTGTGGGGCATACAGGATTCATGGGGCCCTGTACAGTTTTTTGCTATAGGGACCCATAAATCCTAGCTACGCCACTGCAAACACATGTGGATCAAAATGCCTAGCTTTCCTCAACTCAAACATGGAGTTAAATAATAAAATTCTGTCTGCCTGTGGCCACCAGCAGGGGGTAGGCAATATCTGTATCTATCTATCTATCTAGCTATCTAGCTATCTAGCTATCTATCTATCTGTACTTTTATGGCTGCAGCTTGGGGGGGGGGGGGGGGAATAAGTAGATGGGTGGAAATGTATAGTCAGAGGGGGAATTTATCAATGAGTTTTGAGTAGGTTTGGTATATATGTTCACACTATGTAAGAGACCGGCCGTTCCGTGACCCGGCCGTTCGGTTACAGAACGGTCGGTCTCTGCGAAGATCATCCCGGCCGGTACTGCAGTACCGTCCGGATGATCTTTATGGACGTAGTGTTCTGATGCGGGCACATCAGCGCGCGACCGCATCAGAACTCCCCATGGGACACAATGAAGCAAGCGGCCGCAGCCGCTCGTTTCAATGTGTGAACTGACAGGGTTTTCTACGGCTGTAATTCACTGAATTGTGGCGGCAGAAAACTGACATGTCAGTTCTTTGCAGCACCGCACAGGATCCCGTCCGGAGTGTATACTATATCCTCCGGCCGGGATCCCATAGAACAATAGGTATTGTTCCACAACGTGCAAAACTTTTACATAGTGTGAACATAGCCTAAAATTGCTTTAAAATTTGTGACTTTTCCTGTGTTTTGTGCCATAATTTACATTGTTGAACTTTTCTACACTGTTTTTTGGGGGGTGAAAACATTTATACCATCTTCTCATAATGTATATACAGTAAAATTCTATCAGCCTGACAATGGATTGTGGTATAGTAGACAACAGTTGTCCTTAGGAAACTTGACCTACTTCATGTTTATTTTATATTCCGGAATGTCCAATAATTTGTCACCCATTAATTGCATCTTTATAAATGACATTTCTGTTATTTCTGTCAGTTCTTCTGCTATTCCCAGGGATTCCATCTTTATGAAGACAAGGATGTGCTTATTTTGCATAAAAGATTTATAGAGAACTTCAGACCTTGTCATTGAATCGTTTTCTCTCCTGTGATCGGGAGACATTTTACTTATTATATTATTCTCACCCCTTATCGAAGCCTCTTAGCAGCTGCCACATGCACGGCAGACTCATTTAGGAAATGAGAGGGGTAATGTATCCTCATAGTGTGAGGCGCAATGATAATGTGGGAGTTATTGTTATTCATATTGGATCTCCCTCTATAAGCCATTTAAAGTTACTGCTCTGAAGCCAATATTGTGAATAAGTAGGATACTCTGTCATCTCTACAGATCCAAGTGCTCAGGCTCGCCCTGTACTTCATAGCAAAAAATATGGCTAAGGGTAAAAACAATGCATCCTGCCATGCATAAATACAGAAGAAAACAAACAATTTCAATTTTTCTGGCCATATGGCTTGTAGGTGGCACTTAGTATATGACATCCCATAGTATATCATTACAATTAATACTAAAGTTTTTACACAACAAATGAAGAAATAGAATACTAAAGATATAGCCACACAATATATGGAAAACCTTGGTATAGCTCACCCAGCTTTTTTGGAGGTTACACCTAGTGACCCAAAGTCCAGGTGGACCCAAGAATAGTGCGCGGACACGAGTCACATTGTCGGCCAAGGAATATCCAGACGTGCTGTAGATAGTCTAGCACTCTGTTAAATAATAAAACTTTATTAGATCCATTGAAATTATTTTGTGGTACGGTGGGCACAACACAAAGTAGTAAAAAGTAAACAAAAAAAAAGATACATTTTGCTGATCCAATGTTATTTTTTATCTTATGGTGAATAAGTAAATTTAAAAAGCAATAATCAAATGACAAAATAGAATTTTTGTCTATTTCCCCCACAAGAAAAACGTCATAATGCCAAGCAGGGAGTATAACATTGTTGTCACTAGTAAGTGGCTCATGCTTACATTAATATAGATTTTTACAAAAAGGCCCCATAAGGCTGCGTTTACACGAAATGATTATCGTTCGAATTTTCATGATAACAATCGCATTTGAGCGATAATCGGCTTGTGTAAACACAGCAAACGATCAAGCGACGAACGATAAATTGTTCATCGTGATCTTTCAACGGGTTCTCAAATCATCATTGATCACTGGAAATTCGCAGATCGTTTTGTGTAAACAGTCTTTCTACAATTCATCCGACGTGTGAGATGGGCTTAAGCAATCTTACAACGATCGCAATAACGATTTTTCCAAATGATATATCATTCCGTCTAAACACTAATTGTTACTTCGAAATCGTTAATCGTTCGATTGGGCGAATTATCGCTCCGTCTAAACGCAGCATTACATGGGCTAATTATTTGCCCAATCAGACAGATATTGCTCCAAGGTATAGGAACAGCAATCAGCTGAAAAAGAGTAAACACTCACTCGTCCGCTGATCATTCACTTCTGACAAGTCAAAAATTACCTTCCATTGGCTGCCCATCTCCCCATGTAATAGGAGATGTTTGCCCGTTGACTGATTAACACTAGGGCCACACAAACAATCTAATAATTGTTTGTGCAGCTCTAGCCAAACAATTATCAAGCTGTAGGCTCTTTAGGTGACTGCTGATCTAGGGGATCAGCGCATGTGTACAGCCCAGCTTGGGCCATCTAATATGTCCTTTAGAAGGGGCCATCTCCCAGTATTAAAATCAGATCTGTCCACAATTGACACTAAGGGCACCCAACAGACCGCACCTATTTATATTGGGTTCCATCATGGTATCCTTCATTTCAATAGAACAGTATTGCATGCTGCACTCTCCTGTATGTCAGATGAGAAGGTAGAAGAAGGCATGAAATAACCTAACCTGGACTATAGGATCATACAGTATGTCCTCTTAGAATTTCAGTAGCTGCCGGTATATTACTACTTGGCAAGTAAATATAACTGTTTTGTTCTCTTTTTGCCATACTATTTGTAAAGTAAAAAAAACATGGATGCTTTATTTTCAGATCCTGGTGTATGCTGAGGATATAATGGAAAAACATGGATGCCGATCCCCAGGGCAGCTGTAATAAGAGGGAAGCTTTTCATTTTTGATGATGCTATAACTGCAGGTGTTATGTGTCCGCTCCTCTCACAGCGCACAAACAGCTTATATCTGCAAATTTCTTAATGAGTTTAGACATAAAAATGCAGAAAATAAAGGACAGGAAAAAATAACAGCACTGACACCAGAGCTGCATAAAAAACTGTGAGGTGACATCATTGGTAAGGGTATGTGCACACTAGGGAATTTGCGGACAGTGGATTAAGCTTCAGAATATCATTAAGTCAATGGGACAGAGAGAACTTCAAGCAGATCCCAGACACCGCTAGAAATTTTGGTACAAATTTCGCAGTGTGGACATACCCTTAAGCATACCTTAAATGAATCCCTCTCTCTCTCGCGCTCTCTTAATATATAGATCAATTGTTTCACTAGTAGTTAAAGGGAAACTCTTTAACATGGAAACACTTGATTCTTTACCAGCTTAACCAGAATATAAATATGGTACTGCCATATTAAAGGGATAGTTCAGCTAAAAAAATCTCAAGTATTCCAGTACTTATCAGCTACTGTATGTCCTGCAAGAAGTGGTATTCTTTCCAACTGGATAGTAGGATAGGTTTTCTATGGGGATTTGCTACTGCTCTGGGCAGTTCCTGTCATGAACAGAGGTGGCAGCAGAGAGCACTGTATCAGGCTGGAAAAAATACACCACTTCCTGCAGAACATACAGTTGATAAGTACTAGAAGACTGTACAATTTTTTATTAAATTACAAATCTCTGGCATTTTCTGGCACTAGTTGATTTGAAAGAATTGTTTTCTTAGCTAACCTACCCCTTTAAGTAGCCTGTTCATTAGACCCAATATACAGCTTATGTTGTATTGTGTGAATATTGTATGCTATTTCTGTTGGTTGGTTGAATGGTTGGATTTGTTGTTTCTTGGTACCTACTTAAGGTTCTTTCTGAATAATCTTTAGCACTGCAGAGTTCTGATGTGGGCGCATCCGTGCGCGCCCGTATCAAAACTCCCCACAGCACACTATGGAGCGTGTGGACAGAGCAGCTCGCTCCATAGTTTGCACTAACGGTTTTCTGTGTTGGCTGGGATCCCATAGATAGCAAGGTAACATATATTTTTGTAATAATCACGTCCGTTATACAACAGCCATGGTTTTTACGAAAATATACGTTGTGTGAACATAGCCTATAGCTGTTTTCCAGGCAGCCTTAGAGCTGCATCCAACTTCTCCAGCTGCCAGTAATCAAATGCCGCATGCTGGGGTTCAGTTCTTGAGATTCGCTCATCTCTTGTGCTGATTAGTGTAAATCCATGCAAGAACTTCCCCTAGTGGTGCGGCTGCTAGAAAGCAGAGCTTCATCGCCTGACTATACAGTTCTGCTGATCATTTTTTATTTGCTTCCGCACAGAATATGTATATATACCTGGCTTTAGAATCCAACACAGTATGTGATACAGTCAAAAAAGTAAGAGAACTACATACTGTACCAGTACTTTTATGTGACGATGTTACTGAGGACTAGACTTCATGGGATTGAAAACAGGCGGAGATCAGACCAAGATTTACAAAGTGGAAGGAGTAGAGTGCACAGTATACATTTTACAGAATTAAAGATTAACATCAGTCACAGTGCTGTAATAGAATTGTATATTAGTATAAATGAAGCAGCGATACCACAGATTAATGTCCGGCCACCTAACTGCTGAGGTGTATCAATGAAAATCCCTGTGTATCCCCTGACTTGAGGAGTAACAAAGTTGTTTATTGCAGTAATTTGGCTGCGGGTAATTCTGCCCCTCAAGGGAATAATTACAGATTTACAATATTCGTGTTCAGTCTCATTCTCTCCCTGTCGGTGACCTAACATGAGAAGTCCTAATGAGATCTACCTCTTAGCAACCATAGCATTTGATTATCTTAACCCCTCTCCTGCTGGCAGCACCAGTACGCAAGGTATTGTCTTCTTCCGTTCTGCAGAGTACAATGTGGTTCTTTGTATTTCTGTATTTCTTTCTCTTTGTTTTTCTGTATGTCTACGAACACAAATAGATGTTTGAGACAAAATGTTGATATTGGAGTTTCAATCAGTTGGAGGACATAGTCTTAGGCTGGAAAGACATTTGACATTTTGCTGCATCAAGTTGATGGCTGGGAGCCAATGGGGAAATATGAAAAGTAATACCTACCTGGCAGTTTTTTATTTTGGCTCAGCTATGGCTTTGGTGTTTTTCTTTTACTCATTTTGTAGTATTTTTCTATCTGCAGACCTTTATAGGCTGAACACCTATAATAATACTATTTTTGGGGAAAAAAAACACCAGAAAAAACTGCTTCCTGGAGGATGGATTGTCACGGTCATGTTGACGCCTGTGCTCTGGGCCCCTGCCATGCCGCTCTGTGAAATTTAAAGAGAAAGTCCCTAATTGGTGCACTAAATGCCTCCCTATAAATTACGGCTTGCCCTGACTGTTGGAGCCTCTGCATGCTTCCCATAGCGTGTGTTCCCAGCTGCCTGTGATTCCTGCCACCTGTGGTTCCTGCCATTTTCCTGATGCCTGCAGTTCCAGCCGTGTGTCCTGCTGTGTTCCTGCCTGCCCATGTGTTTCCAGCTGCACCTCACTATCAAACCAAATCAGGGGTAGCAACCCAGGGGTCGTCTGCCACAGCAAGTCCATTAAGCCTTGCGGTAGGCACGGTTGAAGACCAGCGTCCCCTTAGACTCCGCTCCCTGGTGGGGCTTGCGTCATGGCTAGCAGTGGTACAGCAGATCCACAAATATAGTGACATGGAGCATTTTTTGTGGGTTATTTTTAGTGCCCAATTTGGTGCAGACAAAACTGTCATAACTGTCATTTAAATGTAATTTTTCAGAAATCAATAAATATCAAGATAATGCACAGATAAGAAGTGTGTGTGTGTGTGGGGGGGAGGGGTTGGGAAACAGCTTTTCGAATACAGAAAGAGGGTTTTTCATAGTCCACAATTGGGACAGACTGCATCATTATGATATACATAATTTGTCAGGCTCCATTCATACAGCAGTTGTTTTTTTCTTCTCTGTGGATAATATTAGCGGATCTTTTATACCTCTCCAGCACTAGAATAATTTTAAGGCACAGACAGCCTTTTAATGGTCTCTTCTTCTTTAACAAGTTAATGATGCTTAGACGTGTGACAATGAATACACTTTGTTAGATGTACACTTAATGGTTGCTGACAGCTCATGCATCCAAAGGTGTCTTTATAGGAAGTGGCAGGTCAGTTCTAGAGGCCTAATATTTTATGACATCAGGTCATATTGATTGATCGGTTTGCTTTTCTTTCCCTCCTATGTAATTAGTAAAACTCAGCTCTTTGTTGAGAGTCAAACTCTAGGTTACAGAGGAAGCTATCAGATATTCCCATAAACCGGCACATCAAAGTTCCCAAAGATTAAAAATGATATATACTTTACAGTACTGTGTATGGTCACTGAGATCTCAGTCCCCAGCAGTAAAGGTTGAATGATGAAATGTTGGTTTCCTGGAATCACCACTAGTGGAGCTCAATGATTTAGGGTTCTATAGCCTATAATGAACTTAAGGGGAGCTGTATACATCTGCGTGCAGTAAATTCCCCATTGGAGGTTATTCATATTAAATTACATAGATTAAATGGGTTATATAAAGTTAAATGGTATCCTATATTTACAGGATATATGATATCTAGCTGATTAGTTGGGGATCTGACCAATAGAACTCCCATCATCTAGACAGTGGAGGTTAATTGCCGCCCTAGTAAATGTAGCAGCAGAGTACATGCTTGACCGACTTAAAGTATACCTTGCATTATTAATTTTAAAATCTAAATTAACAGTAGATGTGATATAAAGAAAGTTTGCAATTTACACTCATTATTTATTTTTTAGTTATGGAAAACATGGCAATTCCTGTTTTCTCAAAAAACAGGAAACAGGCCATCTGAGCGCTCACAGAGAGAAGGCAGTCATGTGACTGATGGACACATTGAGCAGTGACTCTCTGTACTGGCCGGAACTCCTGTGTTTAGTCTCTTCTTTTTAACCAGCACAAGTCAGAAAATCTGCCTTCCGGAGACTGGACCTGGATTTCTGGTAAGTTCAGCTTTGTTTTACAGCATGATAACAACAACAAAAAATATTAAATGTATATTGCAAATTTGCTTTATATCTACTGTTGGTTTAGATTTTTAAAGTTATATCGAGAGTGACATGGGGCAAGCGAGTGCCGACCTGTCAGGTGAGAGCTCGCTTGGTCCTGATTCCTCCTCCCGCTGCTGGCACTATTACATGCCGAGCGAGGAGAAGTGGGTAAGAGCTAGGGGGGCTGCGGGGAGCTGTGGGGGGGTTGCCCTGATGATCATCAGATTGTTCGGGCAGCCCGTAGGAGACAGCGGCGGTCTGCTGCCACCAGGGCCGCTTTAACCAGAGGGCACATGGTGCACGTGCACCGGGCCCACTGGTTAAAGGGGCCCACCCTGAGCAGGGCCGGCCTTTGCTCTGTGCGACCATTGCGGTCGCACATGGCTCCGGCCACCAGCCTGCCAGGGGGGCGCCATCGGGATGGGTAAGTTACCCATCCATGGCGCCCCCTGCAGGGCCCCCCCTGCTGCGCTCTGCACTGTAGCTATGAGCGCTCGTAACGAGCGCTCATAGGTACAGGCGGCAGCAGCGGCACTGACAGGTCAGGAGCTATTGGCTCCCTCCCTGTAAGTCATCCCTGTGGCACAAGTGGTATCGGCGCTGAGTGACGTCACTCAGCGCCGACACCGCGAGAGGGGAGAGCGGCCTCTTGTGACCGCAGGCAAAGCACTGCCTGCGGCCACCAGGATGAAGTGATGAGAAGAGGAACGCGCGGACCCAGGTGAGTATAAAGTGTTTGTTTTTTTATTTGCTATATGGGAGGAGGGAGCACAAAGGGGGGCTATATAACGGGGGGCAGCACACAGCGGGGGGCTATACTACTAGTGGTGCCTCAGGAGGGGCCTATATACTACTAGGGGGGAGCGCACAGGGGGGTATATATAACAGGGGGAGCGCACAGGGGGGTATATATAACTCGGGGAGGGCACAGTGGGGCTATATACTACTGGGGGTGCACAGGGGGTATATATAACTTGGGGAGTGCACAGGGGGGGCTATATACTACTGGGGGGTGCACAGTGGGGTATATATAACTGGGGGAGTGTACAGGGGGATATATATAACTGATGGAGCGCACAGGGGTATATATATATAACTGGGGGAGCGCACAGGGGGTATATAACTGGGGGAGCGCACAGGGGGTATATATATAACTGGGGGAGCGCACGGGGGGTATATATAACGGGGAGCGCACGGGGGGTATATATAACGGGGAGTGCACAGGGGGGTATATATAACTGGGGGAGCGCACAGGGGGTATATATATAACTGGGGGAGCGCACAGTGGGTATATATATATATAACTGGGGGAGCGCACGGGGGTATATATATAACTGGGGGAGCACACAGTGGGTATATATATATATATATATATATATAACTGGGGGAGCGCACGGGGGGTATATATAACGGGGAGCGCACGGGGGGTATATATAACTGGGGGAGTGCACAGGGGGGTATATATAACAGGGAGCACAGAGGGGGGCTATATACTACTGGGGGGTGCACAGGGGGGTATATATAACTGGGGGGGGCGCACAGGGGGTATATATATAACTGGGGGAGCGCACAGGGGGGTATATGTAACTGGGGGAGTGCAGAGGGGGGCTATACACAACTGGGGCGCACAGGGGATATATATACAACTGGGCGGTGTATGGGGGGTATATATAACTGGGGGGCGCACGGGGGTATATATAACTGGGGGCGCACAGGGGGTATATATAACTGGTATATATAACTGGGAGCGCACATGGGGGCTATATACTACTCGGGGGCGCACAGGGGATATATATATATATATAACTGGGGGATGCACAGGGGTTATATATAACTGGGAAAGCGTACTGGGGGGAGCACAGGGGATATATATACTACTAGAGGGTGCACAGGGGGGTATATATACTACTGGGGAATGCACAGGGGGACTATATACTACTGGGGGAGCACAGGGGATATACATACTACTGTGGGTGCACAGGGGGAGTATATACACTACTGGGGGAGCACAGGGGATATCTATACTACTAGGGGCTGCATGGGGGGTATATATACTACTGGGGGATGCACGGGGGTATATATAACTGGGGGAGCACAGAGGGGGCTATATACTACTGGGGGCAGCACCTAGTGGTCTATAGTACTGGGGGAAGCACACAAGGGGTCTATATACTAGGGGCAGCACAATGGGGTCTATATACTACTGGGGGGTGCACAGGGGGTATATATACTACTGGGAGCAGCACACAGGTGTCTATATACTACTGGGGGCAGCACACAGCTGTGGGGGAGCACAGAGAGGTGTAACTACTATATAGGGTTACATAGGGGGGTAACTACTGTATAGGGGTACATAGGAGGGTAACTACTGTATAGGGGTACAGGGGACCTTACTACTGTATGTGTTGGAGCCTAAAATGTTTCTCTGGCAGATTCTGGAGAGAAGATTGACAGCCAGGAGAAGACTTCATGGTGGCCCAGGCTGGATGGAGAGAAAGAAAAGGTGACAGACTCTCATCCGCGAAGACGCCCCCTGTGAGTAAATGGATGTAACTGTTATAGGGCTGTAGTGATAGTGGTCATGGTGTGGCGGTATTATGTAATGGGATCATTGGTGATATCGTTATGACGTAACTACCGTATGTATTGGGGCTCTTAATACAGTGTGGGGACATTTTCAGGGGATCATACTGTGTGTGGAGCTCCGATTCTGATAACGCTGGGTTGGCGGGGGGGGGCCCACTTTTGAGGCCTGTGCACTGGGCCCACCAATGTATTAAAACGGCCCTGGCTGCCACCACTCCAATTGCGTGGAGCGACAGCAGCAGATCGTTGCCAGGCTGATTGTTGGTGTTTCAGCCTTTTGAAGGACAACAATCAGCCGACATTGTGCATGTTGGCTGATCATTGTCTTCTATGAAGTGATTATTGTCCGTAACGGCTCTAAGCTCAGCCATGTTCAGAAGGCTCATAGACAATGAATGGTGTGGTGATTGAGGGGATGGAGGAATAACCCCCTTTAAATCACACCTCCAATATGCAGCATATTATAAAAGGGAATGTGAAGCTAACCACATGCTTCTCAATATGACAAAATGATCTCTGGAATATTTTCATCTTCCTGCTGTTGTAGTGAAGCGACATTTGTTGCCTCACCTCACAAAATGGCAGCCACCTTTAACAGCTGTAGGTCTGAACTAGTTGACGTAAGAGGTGAAGAAGGCCAATGGCGGAATCCATCCTTCATTTTACATAGTAAAATTGCTGTATGGAGAGAGCCCTGCAGGAAACAGTTGTATCACTGGAAATCCTGTGGGGCCATGTGCTGCATCCTACTCCAGACCATTAACATGGATGCAGCAGGCAGGGTGCATTTATGAGTCACTATAACAATAATAAAATACTACTACTAATATATATATATATATATATATATATATATATATATATATATATATAGTACATACAGTATACATGATAAGAATTACACTGGTCATATTTCTCATGTTGCTCCCAGTATTGCTACATGCAGTTTTCCCCTAAAGCCTACAGGTGTCATTGTTGCAATAGCTGCTTAAGGTGATTTTAAATGGACACTGCATTAAAAAAAAAAAAGTCATAGAGACATGTCAAAAGTTTCAACCATCAGGTACTCCCAATGTATGTCTACACCCTGACTGACTAAAAACTTTTCATATATTTCGAGGGGTATACTTTAAGTGGATGGCCAAAATTAGAGTGACTCTTGCAGACATTGTAATGGTTATAGACACCTCTAGGATTTAAAAAAAAAAAAAAAAAAAATTTTTTGTTGTATTTACTATTCAAAGATTTTGCAGAGTTTTACCTAAATGTTTTCACATACATTGCGGTCTGCTATATCCCATTTACAGTAAAATCTATCAGAGGATTTGACTTGACTGCTTCCAGCTGTCCTCTAATATTGCTAATTTATACCAGTTAACACTCCTTATAATTTGATTTCATTCTATCACCATTGAAGAGGTTATCCCAGGATTATCGTCTATCTGCAGTTTATAAGTGTCGGAGCTAGCTATAGCTGTACTGGGATTGCACTACTACTTAACTACAAAAACCCTGTACAACTAATTTCCAGTAGGTGGCAGTGCACAATACTTGTTTTCTGGCCCTGTCGCATGGTATCTATTTTTGAATCAGAAGTTTTTTATTTGTCTGTATAATTACTTGTGTTATTATATCACTGGATACGGATCTATGGAGGCACCTGTGCGAGTGTGGAAAGAAACCCCCTGCCTATTCAAATGTGGAGAATGGTAGACATCTCAGAAAAGTCTAAGAGTACTATATAGTGTCACAGAACAATGCCATACAGTGCCATTTAGTTCTATGAGCTGTACTGCTGCTATATTTACAAATGGGATTGATTTTGTTCTGGTTCCTGTTCTTTTTAATATGTTTGTGAGTAACATAGGAGAAGGTTTGGTGGTAAG
This sequence comes from Dendropsophus ebraccatus, assembly GCF_027789765.1. Lineage (NCBI taxonomy): Eukaryota > Metazoa > Chordata > Amphibia > Anura > Hylidae > Dendropsophus > Dendropsophus ebraccatus. Next base: position 109,367,897 of record NC_091457.1, on the reverse strand, counting down.
GTTTGGCTGTTTGTCAGCATAACAAAATTGTGCAATAGGGTTGATGTCCCTGGATGTGTCTGTAATATGGAAAATAAATTTATCTTTAATAGATAAGTGGTTGAAACAAGGGAAGCCGCAGTTCAATGTTTCCAAATAAAAAATAATGCGCCTAGGGAGAAACAATCCTCTATCTGAGTATTTTAACAGTTCTATGTTAGCGAAGAATTCAGAAGAGAAGGATTTAAGGGTAGTGATTTCTGACTAGTGATAGCTAGTGATAGTGGAAAGTTAATGGTATGCTGGGCTGTGTAGCTGGAGGTACAACCAGTAAGAAGAGGGAGATTGTGATCCCGTTGTATAGAGCTCTAGTGATACCACATTAGGAATATTGGGGGAAATTTATCAAAAGGTGTAAAATTTAGACTGGTGCAAACTGCCCACAGCAACCAATCACAGCTCAGCTTTCCTTTCAGCACTGCCTAAAGCTGAGCTGTGATTGGTTGCAGTGGGTAGTTTGCACCAGTCTAAATTTTACACCCTTTGATAAATCTCCCCCATTGTGTTCAGTTCTGGAGATGTCACCTACAAAAATGGTAGGAGGTCTTCACAGGCATAAAACATATCAGCAAAGAGTGATATTGAAAACAATGAGACACAATCTGAGGTTAGTTTTGAAAAAGATCAGAAGCAACATGATTAAATAATATTATACTGAAAGAGTAGTAGATGCTTGGAACAAACATCCAGGAGATATCGTTAGTAAATCTCTGGGATAACTATACACTCACCGGCCACTTTATTAGGTACACCATGCTAGTAACGGGTTGGACCCCTTTTGCCTTCAGAACTGCCTCAATTCTTCGTGGCATAGATACAACAAGGTGCTGGAAGCATTCCTCAGAGATTTTGGTCCATATTGACATGATGGCATCACACAGTTGGCACAGATTTGTCGGCTGCACATCCATGATGCGAATCTCCCGTTCTACCACATCCCAAAGATGATCTATTGTATTGAGATCTGGTGACTGTGGAGGCCATTTGAGTACAGTGAACTCATTGTCATGTTCAAGAAACCAGTCTGAGATGATTCTAGCTTTATGACATGGCGCATTATCCTGCTGAAAGTAGCCATCAGATGTTGGGTACATTGTGGTCATAAAGGGATGGAAATGGTCAGCAACAATACTCAGGTAGGCTGTGGCATTGCAACGATGCTCAATTGGTACCAAGGGGCCCAAAGAGTGCCAAGAAAATATTCCCCACACCATGACACCACCACCACCAGCCTGAACCGTTGATACAAGGCAGGATGGATCCATGCTTTCATGTTGTTGACGCCAAATTCTGACCCTAACATCCGAATGTCGCAGCAGAAATCGAGACTCATCAGACCAGGCAACGTTTTTCCAATCTTCTACTGTCCAATTTCGATGAGCTTGTGCAAATTGTAGCCTCAGTTTCCTGTTCTTAGCTGAAAGGAGTGGCACCCGGTGTGGTCTTCTGCTGCTGTAGCCCATCTGCCTCAAAGGTCGATGTACTGGGCGTTCAGAGATGCTCTTCTGCCTACCTTGGTTGTAACGGTTGGCTATTTGAGTCACTGTTGCCTTTCTATCAGCTCGAACCAGTCTGCCCATTCTCCTCTGACCTCTGGCATCAACACGGCATTTCCACCCACAGAACTGCCGCTCACTGGATGTTTTTTCTTTTTCGGACCATTCTCTGTAAACCTTAGAGATGGTTGTGCGTGAAAATTCCAGTAGTTCAGCAGTTTCTGAAATACTCAGACCAGCCCTTCTGGCACCAACAACCATGCCACGTTCAAAGGCACTCAAATCACCTTTCTTCCCCATACTGATGCTCGGTTTGAACTGCAGGAGATTGTCTTGACCATGTCTACATGCCTAAATGCACTGAGTTGCCGTCATGTGATTGGCTGATTAGAAATTAAGTGGTAACGTGCAGTTGGACAGGTGTACCTAATAAAGTGGCCGGTGAGTGTATATATCCTAAGATAAAAAATAAAGGGCAGATGAGATGCACCATGTGGTCTTTTATTTTTCTATGTTATAACAACTAACAACACCCAATAGATGTGCTACATAGTGATATAGGCCATATACTGCAGCACCACAGTACCGCAATGCTTACATAATAGAGAAATATAGCGCTCTACAATATTTTCATAATACTATTATGTAGTGCTCAAATGACAATGCTGTATATTGCCATATACCCTAACAACATCACGCAGTCATGAAATAGCATATCCCCACAGCAGTGCCTTATAATAATAAAGACAATACTCTAGTGATTTATAACCTTATTACCGTGGTACACTACCACACTTTTTTTCCATTCCTAGAGGAGCTCTGCTCATTCTCAGGAACCATGGTTGGGAAACACTGCCTTTGCTTAATAATAGCCAAGCCCTGTATGTACTTGTCAATAGTTTTGATTAGGCCAGTACAATCCTGAGGTGACGTTTCAGTAAACGCTGCCATAAAGTGGGCATAAGTGGCATTACAGGCTTGTCCCAGAAACTAGAATTTGAAAATGTTGGTGACTATGTATTACTATGCAACATATACCATTGTCCAACTATACAGAGCCCAACCTCAGTACCATTTAGTGCTTAATACCATATATCCCAGTAATATCATATAGCCGCCTACCTCAGACCATATAGTGCTCAATACTATATATCACAGTGCTAAATAGTGCCATATAGTGCTTAATACTTAAAGGGAATCTTTTAGCTGCAATTCATGTTGCAAACTGCTGACACAGTTAGATAGCTGTTAGGTCAGGGAGACACCTGCTATCTTTCATATATTTGTCTGTGCTACTGCAGTGTCCCAGAGCGGGTGTCATAGGCTATTGTAGCAACACATATAGTTCGGTGTTATGTGTTATAGGCTCTGGGGCTGAAGCCTTTAGAATACTGCTTTGGCCACCAGAAGTAACTGCACTGTTTGCACGGCTGTAGGTAAAACTATGAAAAGGGCTAACTGATGTCTCTATTCATTGTGTGTATTCTGTGCCACTGTCTGGTGATTATTAACTTGCCAATCCCTGAGCTAGGTACCTCAGAGGTTATATATAGTCACACTATACCAAGAGAATCTGCCTGAGGCCAGGACCCTGTTGCAGAACTATTCTTTATTCTTTATGTCTGTCGATACTCTAGCCATGTCCAGCTAAAGCACCTCGAGAAGGGACTGCGGTGAAAACCAGGACTAAACCTGTTCAGGCTGAGATGTTGTTTCTCTAGTGGCTACACAAGTTTACTAAGGTATTGTACAAGCCAGTAGTTAAGCTAAGTGCAAAGGCTGAGTCTCTAATGCCAACATGCTAGGTTCCTAAGGGTTACCCTGATGGCTTGTAATCCCTAATCGTGTGTAACTCTGTGCCTACAGGATAGCTCAGGCGGATGTTCATTCCTGTGGATACAGGAGACTCTTCTTATGGCCCCAGCTGGGTAACTTGTGTTATTTTTGTGACGGTCTAATCTATTTCAAGTGTCTATAGTGTACAGAGACTGTGTCAACTCTTATCTTTACTTGTACCAGCATCCACGTTGTGCCTGAAAAAAGTATCCTCTCCTATCTTCTTGTATGCCAGCCAAGCCAGCTAGTAACTTCTAAACAAGTCCAAGTACAAATGTTCCTAAACTGTGAAAGAACTGTTTATTGCCCTCACAGGAACTTATGGTAAAATTAAATATATATATATATATATATATATATATATATATATATATATATATACTCTGACCTGATACCTCTGTATTGCACTACAAAGTTCTTTAGTAAAGAGTTTACCTGTTTAAGTGTCTGGACTCTGTGCTTATAGGTGTGCGACAAATTGCACACCACCAAACTCCTACCTAAAATAAGAGTTTGCGTGTCAGTGTATCCAGGGGTGGCAAAAACCGACCACCCTTGGCCACCGTGACAAGTGCCCTAGTGCCCTAGTGGCACTTCAGCAATCAGCCACATAACACCTGGCCCCCCCATGGTCGCTGAACTTCCAGAACGTAGAAAATGCTTCTATTCTATTTTACAAAGAGGCTTTCCTGAGCTCCCAAAGTGCAGAAAGCTGTAATACCTCCTTATTACCCCTTTCTTACCCAACCCTGCTTGGGACTCAGCTGCCAGGTGTCAATCAAGAAAAGAGGGGGAAAGGAGGACACATTCCACCTTGCAGCTATTCAGGAGCTTGGAAAAGCCTCTTTGACTCTTTGTTTCATGGAATAAAATAATTTCCCTACATTCTGGAAGCAAAGAAGAATATATTATAGGTACTGTGTGTCTCCTTTACCTAACAGCTATCTAACTGTGTCAGCATTTAAGAATGTTAATTACAGTTGACAGATTCCTATTTATCATTTGACACCTATTTATATGGACAATGGACCTAACCCCTTTAGTTTGCAGTATGGCTCTAACAATAATCCAAGCACTGTAACCAATACATGCCACACAAATATAACATTTCTAAATTCTGTGTAACAGGGGGCAGCTGAATCTAAACGGGCGCCTGATCGAGAAATAGGAAAGAGCCAGGAGTATGTTTGAAAAGCAGAATCTGAGCTCCGCTCCAGCACCACAGAGAGAGATGTTTATCTGCAGTTTACGTCAGTATCTGCAGCCAAAAACATAGAATCAGGCGGTGTAGTTACTTTTTAAAGCATTTCCCGACCTTACAAATAGCACACCACCCTCTTGAAGGCGTGATGGAGAAACACAAATAATTCACCACTGGACCTTCACAGTTAACCGCACTATCCTCTAGTGATGCCTGGCTTCCAGTGCCAAAACAACAAGTGATTATATTCTAGTAATAGGCTATTTGCGCAGATTTTTCCTACAGGGGAAATTCCAGAAGTGTTCCACTGATAAGATCCACGTTATGTCAACAGATCTGAACCTGACCCTGGACCCTGAGAAAAAAGATAGAAATTAAGATCCAATCAACAGAATCATTAATAGTTCTGGGCACTGAGTCCAGGCAGACACAATAAAAAAAGAAGTTGGCCGTAGTTTATAATCCTGTTATAATTCTCTGGTTCCATGACCACTTTACTCGTACTGTTTACAACTGAGTAGAGAGGATGGGCTGCCAAGTTTGGTTCTTGCTGTTTTTCATGATGTGTTGAAGCTGATGTTGCTGTGTACTTCATTTTGGGGGTCATATGAAAAAAGGAAACTGTGCTATTTAAGAGGTTGTTAGGTATAATGGGTGATCTGTTAAAGGGGTACTCCGGCCCAGGGGTATTTTTTCAGCTATGGTCGGGGATGGGGGGGTTATGGACAGCGGCGGTCCAGCGCCGGGTCCCGGATTCCTGGTGTGAGGTGCCGCATGAGACGTGACGTCTCAAGGCAGCTCAGCCATTCAGCGGCCGTAGCAAAGTCCCGCCTCGGCTGCTGAATGGCTGAGCTGCCTTGAGACCATCACGTCTCATGCTGTAGCTCACACTAGCAAGCAGCCACCGGACGGGTGGAATGGGGTAGGTAAGTGACCTCCACCGTCCATAACCATCCCATCACTGGCCATAGCTAAAAAATACCCCCGGGCCGGAGTACCCCTTTAAGGGTGGTTATGCGTTCTTGTCATTATAGAGAGTTAAAGGGGTTGTCACACCATTAAGAACTATCCCCAACCATAGAACAGGGGATAAGTGTATGATAGCAAGGAGTCTTGATCCTAGGACCCCCTTTGTTTTTGAGAATGGAGTCCTGAGTCATACATGTGCGCCGCCACTCCATTCACTGTTTATGGGAGCTGCTGGAGATAGCCGAGTGCTCCATTTTGACAGGAGATTCAGGACCTCAGTCTCAAGATTTTTAGGCAGTTCCAGCTGGGAGACCCCCTGTGATTATAAATGTATCCTCTATACCAGGGGTCCTCAACTGGCGGACCGCGGTCCGAACCCGGACCGCGGAGACCAGCTGTCCGGACCCCTGGTCAGACCTCCTAGCCGCCCCGGATCCGGTCCGTCCCGCTCCCCACCGCACTGCCTCCCGCCCCATAGTCGTACTGTCCTTAGGTTGCAGTACGCCTGTGGGGCTGGGGGCAGTGTCGGTCCGGCCCCCGGCTGATACGCGATCTCTGGGGATGTCCCGGGGATTCCCCAGCAGAGCGCGCACCACAGACCTCAGTGTACGCTGCCGGCCTGTCCTTCCCGGAAGTGCAGGCTGGCGGCGTACGCTGAGGTCACTGATGCGCGCTCTGCTGGGGAATCCCCGGGACATCCCCAGAGAGCGCGTATCAGCCGGGGGCCGGACCGACGGGAAGAGAAGAAGACAGCCGCAGCGGGGAACGAGGTGCTAGGTGAGTTGTTTTTGTTATTTTTTTTTTCTGTCTGGGGGGCATCTACAAGGGGAGAGCGCACAGGTGGACTATATACTACAGGGGGGACCTCACAGGGGGCTATATACTACTGAGGGGGCTAAATACTACTGGGGGGAGCGCACAGGGGGGCTAAATACTACTGAGGGGGCTATATACTACTGGGGGGAGCGCACAGGGGGTTATATACTACAGAGGGAAAGCACAAGGGGGGCTATATACTACTGGGGGGGACCTCACAGGGGGCTATATACTACTGGGGGGAGAGCACAGGGGCGCTATATACTACTGGGGGGAGCTCACAGGGGGCTATATACTACAGGGGGACAGCGCACGGGGGGCTATATACTACAGGGGGAGCTCACAGGGGGCTATATACTACTTGGGGGGAGCTCACGGGGGCTATATACTACTGGGGGGAGCTCACAGGGGGCTATATACTACAGGGGGAGAGCACAGGGGGGCTATATACTACTGGGGGGAGCTCACAGGGGGCTATATACTACTGGGGAACAGCGCACAGGGGGGCTATATACTACTGGGGGGAGCTCACAGGGGGCTATATTCTACAGGGGGAGAGCGCACGGGAGGCTATATACTACTGGGGGGAGCTCACAGGGGGCTATATACTACAGGGGGAGAGCGCACAGGGGGGCTATATACTACTGGGGGAGCAACAGGGGGCTATATACTACTGAGGGAGAGCGCACAGGGGGGGGGCTATACACTACTGGGGGAGCAACAGGGGGGCTATATACTACCAGGGCAGTCACCCCCTTTGTACCTAATATCAAAGGCCTGGTGAGAGAGAAAAAAATGCCAGTTTTCCCGCTAATAAGCAGCAATTCTGTATATAAATAATTGAACGTTTGTGACAAAGTAACAAAACACGTTTCCTACTGATGTTCAGCTCGGACCTTCACCTGACAATAGACCCCGGTAAGTGGACCTTCACTAAAAGTTGTTGAGTACCCCTGCTCTATACTGTAGATAGGGAAAAAGTCTTAATGAGACAATCCCTTAAACCATACTACCATAACTGCTTAGTCAAGAGGTTGCATGTAGGTAAGCTGCTGCTGATGGTTCTTTTTATTTATTTCTACACTGAATATGGCAAAATGCAACCAAAAATTATTGAGACCTGAACATTTACAGTTTGGGCCTGTATACACTATGGAATCGGCACCGAAATTCTGCCTGCTATCTGTTTAAATGAAAGGGCTTGTGCTCCTCCACTCTCCACTCAAGAATTCTTTGAGTGGAGAGGCGCGAAGAGTGGAGGCGCACAGAATTTTGTCACCGATTCCACTGTGTGAACGGGTCCTTTGGGTGACACCTGTTTTTTTTTTGTGTTTTTTTTGCTAGTTAAAACTATACTGTGAATCCCACCTGCACCCATCTGCTCGAAGTATCCCTGTCTTGGAGAGAGAGGCAGAAGTAGCACTTGGCTCAGTGCATCACTCCCTTGCTCACCTTATCTTCACCTGCTGCAGGAGACAGGCTCCATGGACTTACAATGGGGACAGTCTCCTGCTTAACAGAGTGGGGTTCTGAACACACAGAACTCAAATAATCAAAACTTTTGATGTGTCTCTAGCAGGGCTGTATTACCAGCTGCTGCTGCCCTAGGCACTAAACCTGAAGACACCCCATCTTCACTCACCAATTAGCATCAATAGTTTCAAGTTTCGAAACATCATATTGATATCTGATCAGTCTTAGGCCGCGTTCCCACATTTACTGTACGTCACTATAAGCAGAGGAAACCAGACACCCAATACGCATATGACAAATAATCTATAATACCCCCATACCGTGACTGGATAACACCACCACACCAGACCTTACCAATACCACCATAACCCCCCTCTCTCGAAAAAAAAACACCAGATTTACTGGTGAGAATGAATGGGAAGTGGGAGACTAAAAAAAAATGAAAACAGAAAAAAAGTTGTTTTCTTCCTCTGCTCCCTGGTGGTGCTGCCCCTCTGCAAGATGCTGCCCTAGGCACCGGATCACGGGTGCCTAGTGGTAAATACGGCCCCGGTCTCTAGTGCCCATTTAAATTCCATAAACATTAAACCTTTTTACGCTTCAGGGAATAAAAAGAGCGCTGCACCTCACACCTATGGCTGACACCAGTGCCTCTCGGCTGCATAAAAAACATCAGAATTTTGTGTATGAATTGATCAAGCCACATGGCCCCCCCTTCCCTGCTCATGCACGCCTGTGGGGTTGGTAGCCACTGAGCGACACAGTGTGGACTTAGTATAGGGACCCATGTGTATCAGATACATGCACGCGGTACATGGGGCAGTGTGGCTTGATCAATTCATACACAAAATTCTGATGTTTTTTTATGCAGCCGAGAGGCACTAGTGTCAGCCATAGGTGTGAGGTGCAGCGCTCTTTTTCTTCCCTGAACCGTATTAAACCTTTTTAACTAAGAACTTGTTTGGTGCATTAAAAAGGATGGATCAACTACCAGGGCATACCTATTTTTGGTAAATTTCTCAGTTATTCCTCCTAAAAATGTGTGGATAAATTAATAACTGTCAATGGGGCATGTCCCTACATACTCTGACACTACAAAATCACATTTTAACACCCTGTTGTCAATTTATTTCTATACATCTATAAGAATTTATTTTTGCTGTTGCAAACATCAGTTCTCAGTATGCTATTGGTGGCCACAGGGAGTTGTTGCAAAAAGGGGACATTTGCTATAGTAACATTGTAGTAGGGAATTTCTATGTAAGCAGTTGCCTGCTCTGTTCCGCACTGGGCTTTATTTTGTCACAGTGGGGGATATTCCCAGCTTCACTGCTTTTTGGTGACAAAGAGCCCTGTTGTGATGGCCCACTTAAGATGTGAAACGTTACAACTTGGCTTCATGTCACAGAGTTTTATACACAATCCAAGTTCCGGATGGTTTTTATACTCATTCAAAACACGTCTCCTTGTCTCCAGCCCCAGAGAACACAAGGTGTATATATATTTAAAGTGTCAGTGACCCCTCCGCTTCCCTTATTGGACAGAGTCTTATTTTGGTGACAAGTGAGGAAGTTGTCTCTCAAACAGCACAACATGTTTTCATACATTATCCATCTGCAGGTCAAATGTGATTCCTCTAAAGGAGCAGGAAAACAGAAAATAAAATGTCACAGAATGAAAATACGCTTACTTTCCAAAACAGCTAAAACACCAGGCGCCAAAAACCTATTTGTGTCAGTTGTTTTTCACTTTTTGATTGTTTTTGTTTCTTTTTTTTCCTTTTGTATAATTTACAATGAAGATAGAAACATCTGATTACCTTTTAGCTACTTTATATCTTACAGGAGCCTTGCTGCTCTAGATGAACCCCTGAGCGTGGAATGTTCCAGAATGGCTTCCATTTCGTTTCATACATGGATATTATTACTTTCTTACTTCTGCAGTCAAATTGCCTTCCATCTGTTCCCTGTTTCTTGCTAAACTAATGAATATTCGGAAGACATAGAGACAGAAAAGAGGAATTACGATAGTGGAGTTAAACTACTCGAAGTTTTATTTGTAGCCTATTACCATGGAGACACTTTGATCTGCATAGGTTTTTTTTAATAAGGATTTGCAGATTTGCTACATTGTTTATTGTAATTCGAAAGACTGAAAAAAATGGATGTAAAGTCAGACATATCCCAGATCCTATTCATTGAGAGTATACAGCTGTCATTGGAGCAGGATTCCTTGCTCCCACCACCAGAGGAACTCATTTTGAGGTCCATCTATACTTAACAAGGCTATGTTTACACTATGTTGTTTTTTTTTTGCAGTAAAGAAGTTGATTGCAATAGAAACAGCATCTGTTCTTTACTGCAGGGGTGGCATTGCATTGAAGTCAATGCAATGATGTCCACTGTATGCACACATTGTTATTTTAACGCCTGTTCTTTAGAACGAGCATTAAAATAATGTACATGCCTATTATTTACAGACGGTGTCTACCAAACAGCACCCAGAAATAATAGCTGTTCACACAATGTAAAGTCGGCCGGCGGCCTCACTATACATTGGAGTAGAGGGCTACTTCATTTGCGGGCACACCCGACAGTGCCTGCAAGTCAATTGTGAAAAAAGGACGTTCCTGCAGCAGATACAGAGGTATTGGCGGCAGGAATGTGCAGAATGCAGCCCGGCGGCTGGCAGTTTAACAGCGTCCGTTGCTATGCAATGGACGCTGTTAAGCGTAGTGTAAACATAGCCTTATATTGTATATTATATTGTATATTAGCCTAATATTTTCATATTACAGAGATTTAGGCTCATGGACACATCTAAGTTTATGGAAGAAGCCCAGGTGCATGGAGATGATCCAGATGTCTCCTGGGGGTCGGGTTACTAAGTCAATAGACAGCTAACCGGGCCCAAGAGAGTAGATCCCATGTCCTGTGACCACAAAGGGAGGGGGGAAGAGGGAGCTGAGCACGGTCAGTGTGGACCCAGAATAGAGGAGGACAACAAGAGTTGATGAGAATGAGAAAAAAACAGGGAAAGGGTGTAAGATAGGTTATACAGGTTATACATTTCTAGACATAGGATGGTATTGGAAGAGGAATTGTTTAGAATATTTTTTTTGTTACCTGGATAACCCTTTTAATTAAAAAAAATTACTTCTATACTGTGCTACATGTGAGCTCCAAATACTCTGTGGCCATTTCATCCTTATGCACCTGTTTATATAATTCTGGGGTGACTTTAAGGCTATGTCCCTATGTTAATTTTTGGCGGTTTTGCTGCCGTGTTTGTGGACGGCCTTCATTTTGGCACCAAAATGCGTCAGTTCTATGCAAATTACATACATAATGTGCATTTTGGCACCAAAATGACGGAAATAAAAAAAAGGCAGCGAAGCAGCCCCAAAAAAACCCATTGTGGGAACATAGTCTAAGCTTATCTTCATGTACCATTGATTGTATGTCAATCCTTTAACAATAAATAATGGTCATTATTTTAAAACAACGGTCGTTATTATTCATATGTTTAACTCGTGGGAACATAGCCTTAAAGAGCATTAACAGACCCTATATACACAATACTACAACACTGCCCCTATTATGATGCTCTGTATAATCAAGAATATAGCTACTATAATACTGCCCTTATATTTAAAAATATAACACTGCCCCCTATAATATAATACAATAATATAATTACTAAAATACAACCAGTATGCACACTAATGTAATTACTAAACTACTGCCCCAAATGTACAAGAATATAACTACTATGACACTGCCCCTATGTACAAGATGATAACTACTATAATACTGCCCCCTATGTAGAAGAATAGAACTACTATAATACTGCCTCCTATATACAAGAATAGAACTACTATAATACACGAACTGAAGAGAATGGAACGGCTGCACATCCCATCTATGGCTGATACTAATGCCGCTAGGCCTATATTAAAAATCAACACCAGAGTGTCTGTATATGAATTGATCAAGCCATATTGCCCCGTGTACCACCGCGCAGGTCCTCTGGTCCACACGGGTCCCTACGCCAACTCCACACCGTGTCGGTCGGCGACCGCCAACCCCGCAAAGTGTGCACATGCAGGGAAGGGAGGCCATGGAACGGCCCTGCAACCCCAATGTCACAGGACCAGACCCAAAAAGCCCCACCAGAACCCAGCCGGCACCACCGGCGGGGAAGGCTGCCCCCAAACGACACCAGTATGGATATGGTATTACACTTACCATTGCTGCTCTCACAGAATGGGGAAGACATAGGGTCCAGACATGTGAGCACAGGCATATCCTGCTAATTTTGGTCATGTGGGTCTTATAAAGGAGTGCGAGCTGTTCAGAGAGGGAGAACTGTGAAACACGAACTGAAGAGAATGGAACGGCTATACATCCCATCTATGGCTGATACTAATGCCGCTAGGCCTATATTAAAAATCAACACCAGAGTGTCTGTATATGAATTGATCCAGCCATATTGCCCCGTGTACCACCGCGCAGGTCCTCTGGTCCACACGGGTCCCTACACCAACTCCACACCGTGTCGGTCGGCGACCGCCAACCCCGCAAAGCTCGCACATGCAGGGAAGGGAGGCCATGGAACGGCCCTGCAACCCCAATGTCACAGGACCAGACCCAAAAAGCCCCACCAAAACCCAGCCGGCACCACCTGAACCGCATTTTGTTTCTCTCTTTTCTCCGTGTTTTTGCACTCCTCCTGGTGAGACCCACATGACCGCAATTAGCAGGAGACACCTGAGTGCACATGGTTTTAATCCCTCCTGTTTTTTCCCATTCTGTCTGTAGCAGCTATGGTGAGTGCAATACCTCATCCAGACTTGTGCTGTTTGGGGGCGACCTTCTCCGCCGGCGGTGCTGGCCGGGTTCTGGTGTGGTGTTTTTGGGTCTGGTCCTGTGGCATGGGGGTCGCAGGGCCGTCCCATGGCCCCCGTTCCCTGACTGTGCGTGCCTGCTGGGTTGGTGGCCACTGACTGGCACGGTGTGGACTTAGTGTAGGGACCCATGTGTATCAGATACCGGCACGAGGTACATGGGGCAGTATGGCTTGATCAATTCATACACAAAATTCTGATGTGTTTTTTATTTAGCCTAGGGGCACTAGTATCAGCCATAGGTGTGAGGTGCAGCACTCTTTTTCTTCCCTGAACCAGAACTACTATAATACTGCCCCTATGTACAAGTATATAACTACCATAATACTGCCCCTTTGTACAAGAATATAACTACTATAATACTGCCCCCTATGTACAAGTATATAACTACTATAATACCGCCTCCTATATACAAGAATAGAACTACTATAATACTGGTCCCTATGTACAAGAATATAACTACTATAATACTGCCCCCTATATACAAGAATATAACTACTATAATAGTGCCCCTATGTACAAGAATATAACCACTATAATACTGCCCCTTTGTACAAGAATTTAACTACTATAATACTGCTCCTATGTACAAGTATATAACTACTATAATACTGCCTCCTATGCACAAGAATATAACTACTATAATACTGCCTCCTATATACAAGAATATAACTACTATAACACTGCCTCCTATGTACAAGAATATAACTACTATAATGAATACAAAAAGAAACAGAGTTTTGCACTCACCGACTTCAAGATGCAGGGGGTTTATTGTAGACACATTGGAGCGAGGTCAGCGGGGAGAGGGAGGGTGTATAGCAGGTGCGTTCACATGAGGAGCAACAAATGTTTCACTCCTACTAAGGCGCTTCGTCTGGCTTGGAAGGTTCCAAGACTTAGTTCCAAGCCAGACAAAGCACCGTAGTAGGCTTAGGAGGCATATTCGAGCAAACAACAGGCGTTGTTATGAAATACCCGTGTTTTTTACGTAGTGAGAACCCGACCTAAAACTGCCTCCTATATACAAGAATATAACTACTATAAAATTACTCCCTATGTACAAAAATATAACTAATATAATACTACACCTCATTGGAATTGGACTGGACTTTCTTTTTTAACCTTGACGGAACACTTGGAGGAATCTTCACAGCATCTCTGCTCTTGGGGTAACACTACATAATGTATTGCTCTAACAGATAAGGCTCATTTATTTACTGAGAAGATTTCATTTACATGTAACAAACAAAGGGAAAAAACATGCAAATAAATAAATAAATAACACCCGAGTCACAAGCAAGGTTGGAGGCTTTGGTGCTACAATTTACTCTTATTTACCAACCCGGAGAGAGCAGGGCACCAGGAGTTAACTCATGTCTTCCAGGCTTGCCTGAGAAATGGTTCCTGGCCTTCAGGAAACCAAAAGGGCCATTTCCTGTTATGAAGGTTGCAGGGTTACTTCACTCCAATCATACATTGCGGACATGGGCAGGAAATGGTGACAGTGCAGGCTCAGTGCTGGCGCTGCAGATCTGGAGGTGGTGGCTGCTTGTAATCCTATCAGTAACTACAGCAATGCATTACCAGGAGCCATATTAGATACAACGTTGGGTGGTTTCATTTTAGCCCTCATTTAACTCACAGATTGACAATTCCTGTACCAATATAACAGTACTGTACAATGTTGACATAGAACTATTAGGATACTACTATACAATACCAGCGTTATAGTAACATGCCAAATAACTACCATATAACGCCTATCTATATACAGTAGTAGAACTATGCCAAATAAATACTGTAAGGCATCCACATTATATTGCCATGCTAACTAAAGACGCCATACACTACTTATCTAAACTTTATTTATTGTTCACCGTTCCCTCCCCCCTCTATGGAGAGGGCGATTATTCATGTGCGTTTTCTGGGATTGTTCTTGTGTTTTGGCAATATTCAGTATAATTGTTGGTCATTGTGTCACTATAAGAGCTGACAGGTGACAAGAACAGCTGCCGCTGCCTAAGAG